>NC_134483.1:255682012-255707012 GCF_040206685.1 Ascaphus truei
GAACGTAGCCAGACTATGTTTGAGATTTTTAAAGTGTCTAGCCACTGGTTGATGTTTCAACTCATCTTGGTCAGTGGTCTCCAAAAGTGCCATCCTTATGGAGGACCTGTGCATCGCAATCCGCTCCTTCAGCATTCTTGAGGTCTTCCTCACATAATGCAGTCCGCATGGGTATGTAATAATATACATTACATAGCGTGATTCACAATTTAAAAAGTGTGACATTTTAATGGAAATACCACTATGTGGATGTGCAAAAGTTTTTCCTAAAAGAAGGTATTGACAATTAACACACCCCTTGCACTTGTATACTCCAGGTGTCTTCTTTAGCCATGTAGCACCAGTTGAGTATTTATCCACAGGATCAGATGAATTTAGCGTGTCTCCCACGCTACGTCCTCTCTTATAACAGAAAAGAGGTGGCGATTGAAAGTTCTTTCCAATTTTTTTATCATTAGTTAGAATATGCTAGTTGTTCCTGATACTATTTTGTATCAACCTCGAGGATGTACTGTACGTTGAGACAACATTAAATCGATCGCTGTCCTGTGCTTTATTAACCAGTGTCAGTAGTTCCGCCCTGGTCTTATTTCTGGCTTTAATAAGGGTATGCTCTATTTCTTCTCAATTGTCATACCCTCTGTCTGAAGCGATCCACCATCTTCTCTAATGCAGTGTCCACCTCCAGGGGGTTGCTAGTAATGCGCTTGGTTCTCAGCATTTGGGAATATGGGAGACCCTTTTTCAATTTAGCTACATGATGACTTCTGGCGTCCTAGTACAAAGTGAAATTAGGCGCAAAAAAACGTAGTCAGTGATCCTTACTTAATAGTGAAGATAATTAAATGTATATCACGAATGTGAATAGATAAAAATACTCGTGCAATGTGAAATGCAAACAGAATAAATTATGAACCCCTTCTGCTCTCCTAGGTAACTTCATCTATAGATATTAATTTCACTTCACGTTCCGATTGTATTTTATATAGTGTGATTAATTGATGCATTTTATTAAAGTTTGGATAGGATTTTATACCCGTTTGTATAAATATTCACAGTTTCATTTGTCATGTTATATACATCCCTCATTCTTTGTCTAGGGTAGGTTTCACATAGATTTCATGTAAATGTGTATTAGATAGATACCTAGGGTCATCCCACCAGTCTCCTGGCCACAGCCAATTTTATTTGGAAATTATCCTTTTATTTTACAAATCATATACTTTATACTTTACTGCCTCTATGTCTGCATTATGTTCCACTTTTGAATGTATGTTTGCTGATCCACCTCAGTTCAGTGATTCCTTATAGCCTAATGGTTCATTCCACCATCCATTAGTACACTGTTTATCTATGTATGTACCCCTTTAATTCATTATCAGACCAACTAGTTACATGTGCTAGTATTTTTGTATTAGTATAGCAATAGTATTATTGCTTCGGCTATATATATGGCTATACACTGGCGACACACTTTATTCGAGCTCGGCTAGTCCCACGAATTCGGGTATACCCGGGTGTATTGAGGTTTGTGACTGTTTTCTGCCCGAGTGCATTGAGGTATTTTCCAGGCAGGGATTGAAGCATTTTATTCCCGCTGGCTGCAATACTGCACAGTATATATATATATATACTGCATTACAATTCATGAATTTATGCCATCTGGTAGACACGCGAAGCATTGCAGCCTATTAAATCCTAATCATTATCATTTAACAGATCAGCCGCCCGTCAGCCAGGCATGAACCCAGGCTGGGAAGGCAAACGCAACGGGGCTTGTCAGAGGTGAGGAGCGGCGCATTCCAGGTATCTGCCAGGTACATACTGGGTATTTGCTCGAATAAAGTGTGTCGGTGCAGTATATAATTTTGGATCAATGAGGGCACTCCACACTCTTGACGAAGCCGAATTCCCTGGCGAAACACGAAGAGTGGGAGGTTCCTTTTGCTTTGGAGCTGAGAGGAGAGAGGCCGTGAGCTGTCTACACGCCGCCAGACCCGATTCGGAAGTGATGTCACACGTCGCATCCACGAGGAGTGGAGCAGGAACTCCTGTTCCTTGCATGTTGTGAATTACGGTTCAAACTAGGACGGATAGATGCCGACGGGAGGGACGGTGAGCCTGCTCGGTGCATGATTCCTCATCTACACTTGTGTGTATCAGCCCATTTTTAATTGCATTATTGTAAGTGCAAAATCTATATTTTTTAACTATAAACACATTGTCATTTAGCTGGTCTGTGCTATGGTATTCTTCCTCGTCTTTCCCATGGGGATCCTGTCCTATTGTGTATCCTGCTGAGCTGTATTCCACCTGCCGTAAGAGTGCCAGCCTAAGAAAACACTCCCTCACATTCCACTTGATGGGAAGAGAGTAACATCCCCCTGCACATTGCTCATTTATTTCTTACAGTTTGTAAGTAGGCATTTCAATAGAGCCAAGTTTTCCAACATCACATTCATTGATTTGAAGTACCTCTACACTTAGATTTTCTTTGTGTGTTTTTTGTTTCCCCCTTCATGCTCCTCCTGGAATCTGTGAAAAAACTTCTGGCGTCCAACAAGGTATTTCTATCCGTTGGTTTATGGAAGACCCGTGTTCCAAGCTTTCCATTATCCAAGAAAACCACTGTATCCAAATAGTTGATTTCTTTAGTGCTGTGACTTTCCATGAACCTGATGGTCAATGGTATCCCATTAATGTGTGCCACAAACTCCATCAGATCTTGTTCCGTCCCCTCCCAAAGCATAAAGATATCATCTATATATCTGTTGTAGTGTAGAATGCATTCCACATGTGGTGCATCGTTGAGGAGGTGGGTTTGCTCATAGGCATCCATATAGAGATTTGCATACGATGGGGCCATATTGGACCCCATCGCAGTTCCCATCAGTTGTAAATAATATGACCTTTCGAACTTGAAGAAATTTTTATGCAGGATCAATTCAATAAGTGTAACAAAAAACTCCGTGGGTGGTCCCATCTCCACAGGATGTCTCTCAAGTTGGTTCCTGAAAACTTCAATTCCATCACGGTGCGGAATATTCGTGTACAAACTTGCCACGCCTAATGTCACTAACAAGACGTCCATCATATCTCGTTCTACTCTCGCCAATTTACCGATGAAATCTGTGGTATCTTTGGTATACGAGGTCATCAATTGTACAATAGGCTGGAGGAAGAAATCCACATACTGCGAGATGGAATGACAAAGAGAGCCCCGCGCTGAAATGATAGGTCTTCCAGGCGGGCTGACAAGGATTTATGTACCTTAGGGAGTGTGTACAACACTGGAATTACCGGAAAGTCCTGAGTGAGGAACACAGCGATGTCATCCGACGAGATCCACCCATTATTGTTGCTCATCCTGATGACTGCATCAATTTCTTTTTTTATAGTTAGCTGTTGGGTCACCAGGTAGTTTCTTATACTGATTCATATTACTCAGCTGTGACATAATTTCCTCCCGGTAATCTCTGTATGCCATCACCACTATGGCTCCTCCCTTATCCGCAGCTTTGACAATAATATTTCTGTTTTCTCTAAGGGATTTCAATGCTCCGTGTTGTTCTCTAGTTAGATTGTAAAAGCTAGTCTTGTAGCATTTGATCGCATGTCTTTTGTGCCTTTCCAGCAAACCCATAAAGGTGAATATACTAGAGTTTACCACCTGTGGGTCAAATGTACTGCTTGGTTTAATTTTTTTTTGTACAACCGCCATGCGTATCCACGTTACCAGACTCCAACCTGTCATCTGTATGGCTGAAGTAATCCTTCAGCTTCAGTCGTCGATTAAGTTTGAACATATCTATTTCCCACTCAAAGGGTTTCTGTTGGTAAGTGGGCACATATGAAAGACCCATACTGAGGTCTGAGATTTCTACTGACGACAGCTCATGTGAGATGTTGTCTATCACTGTTTCTGCCCCCCCCCCCCTGTCCCCCCTGGTTTTGGTTGAGCTTGGCAGGAATCTTGGATTTCCACCCCACCCCCCATCTTATCGGTCTCCAACATCTGCATCGGGTAAAGGTTTTTTTTGGGGTAGTCGATGCCTGGCCTAAAAAAGGGTCAGTATTAGCAGTGTTATCTTGGGAATCTGACAGATCGGTGTCACTGGTATTATAACAAGGACCACCCACAGCCGCTTTTCTAGAGTGTGAATATCCCCTGCGGGTTGTCATTAAGGCCCATAAGCCATGTGTACACCTTTCTTTCCATATAGTCAAGGGTCACTTGTTTTAGCTTATCCCTTTAGTATTTAATAAGGCCAGCCTTACAGGTGTCTATGGTAGCTTGTATTTTTTCCAGCCAATTGGTACTGGAATCGGCCGTCAGCATGTCTCCACACTTATCCTCAATAGCCTGTATATCCTTCCTTATTTTCACCAACTCCTTTGTAGATTGTTCAATAACCAAGATAGTTAAATCAAAAGAACATTTATTTAGAATTGATACCCATTTTTTTTACAAAAGTCAGCGTTACTACAACCTATCGTAGGCTGGTTTTTAATACGAAACCCACGCGGGAGTAACCTTTCCTTGTGATAATGTGATAACGTTGCTGCATGTAAATAAAAGTCAGTTTCTCTTTTCTTTAATTTTACAAGATCATTAAATACATCTGTAGGTTTATCCGGTCCAAAGATAGTCTCTGCCGTCTCCTTATATCTAATCTGTGCTATCTCTTCATTGGTATACCCCGTAGACTCTGAGATGTTAGCAAAAATGTCAGACATATCGGCAAATTCCTCCATGTTGTTGCAATCAGTAGTGTCAGTATAAAAGTCAATATCAATAAAAGTACATTCAGTCAATAATCAATCGCTGCAGGAATCCACTGCCAATCCATCAATTCCATGCAGATGAAAAAATATTGTAGCTGCACAGCTCATAATAAAATAGTCAGAAGAAAAAAATCACAGCTTGCACTCAATATACTAGTGGGTATAGGAAGGTGCTAGTCTCTAATAATAATATAGACAATATTACCATCCTCGCGTCCGGTAAAGACTGCACTCAATTCAGTACAAATGAACATCTGTATTAGGCATCAGTACAAAAAGATAGGCCACCCAATCCGACGTTTCGGTCCTGGAACAGGACCTTTCTCAAGGGGGTGCAAAGACAAACTGACAGACATATATATACCCTCACCACACGTGACAAACACACCTGTAAGGCATTACCTACAACTAAAAAACCCGCGAAAATCACCTGTCTGGTGTGTGGAGGGAGAAATCGCCATCTTGAGGGGGGGGTCTGAATAGGCTTCATACTATCTGACCAGTCTGCCTGCATAACCAGCGTGTGTCCCACTCACTGCGAGGTCCGCGCATGCACTGTGTGCAAAGTACATACTCAGTGACTCACAGCCACCGCAGTAATACCCGATCAGCAGACCATAACTAACAGTCACTCATCCAAAGCGCTCCTCCTCCTATGGTGTAGTGGATCCAGCCTCTCAGTATGACTCCTAATGCTGCAATCAACCAGATAATGCACCTGGAGCATACAAGTGCAAGGGGTGTGTTAATTGTCAATACCTTCTTTTAGACCCCAAAGGGTCTTAATGAGGACCTTAATTTGGTGTGTTTTCTGTAACTGTTTTTGAGACATGTAGTTTTATATTTCTTTGCTGGACCTAATTGCATGTCCGGTGAACACATGGTGGCCTTTGGCGGTACCCGTTATCTCTGGGATATAAGGTGTTAATAGCTCTTTAATGTGTATATATCAGACACGGCGTGATTAAACTGTTTTTAGATTTCTTTATGTATGTCCCTCTTGTGTTCACACTACCTATTTCCTTTTGTGGCCGTACGGATGGTTAGTTTTTGTCCTATTGGTGTTAGAGTAGTTATTTTTCACTGGTTTGATGTTTGGGGTATTCACATATTGATATGGGGTGTCCTATACTGGAGATGCTGTAATATGTCAGTCAGTTTTGTATTTTTCCCTACAGATTGGCAATGTATAAGTTCTTTATTGTATGATACATATTGTATGTACTGTATTTATTGACTTGGTAGCAGGCTGTCATTACGGCTTCCATGATGCCATATTAGTTACAAGAAGTGTAGTGGTGGAGACACATCTAGGGGATATAATGATATGCAGACAGGCTGCAGTGTTGCCCGGCTTGCTGTTATGCGCATGCGCGCGAGGCGTTGTTAGCTCCGGTCACAACGAGGGGTATTATCTGGTTGACTGCAGAATTAGGAGTCATACTGAGAGGCTGGATCCACTACACCATAGGAGGATGAGCGCTTTGGGTGAGTGACTGTTAGTTATGATCTGCTGATCGGGTATTACTGCGGTGGCTGTGAGTCACTGAGTATGTACTTTGCACACAGCGCATGCGCAGACCTCGCAGTGAGTGGGACACACGCTGGTTATGCAGGCAGACTGGTCAGATAGTATGAAGCCTATTCAGACCCCCCCTCCAGATGGCGACTTCTCCCTCAACACACCAGACAGGTGATTTTCGCAGGTTTTTAGCTTGTAGGTAATGCCTTACAGGTGTGTTTGTCACGTGTGGTGAGGGTATATATATATGTCTGTCAGTTTGTCTTTGCACCCCCTTGAGAAAGGTCCTGTTCTAGGACCGAAACGTCGGATTGGGTGGCCTATCTTTTTGTATTGATGCCTAATACAGATGTTCGTTTATACGGAATTGAGTGCAGTCTTTCTTTACCGGATCCGAGGATGGAAATATTGTCTATATTATTATTAGAGACTGGCACCTGCCTATACCAACTAGTACATTGAGTGCAAGCTGAGAGATATTTAAATATATATATATATACACACACACACACACACACACACACACACATATATATATATATATATATATACAGTGGTCGACAAATCCCCAAAAAATCTACTCGCCGAACAAAAAAATCTACTCGCCACCTAGTACCACACGTGTGTTGCTTGGGCCAATAGGAGCTCGCCACGATGTTAAATCCACTCGCCTGGGGCGTGCAAATGTATAGGTTTGTCGAACACTGCATATATACATATATACACATATACACATACTGAAATGTTTGTGCGTGTATTTGTGAATCTGTGATTGGCCAGCGGACGGCCACAGCTCATTGGCCTGTGGGGTGGGCTGACGTCACAGCAGGGCGTGACAGTCACACCACCCACACCCGGCCGCTGCACCTCACCTCAACCCGCCGCCCCTCACACCCTCCAGCATGAGCGGCCCGCCACCTCACCTCAACCCCTTACATCGCCGCCGGCTCCCGCATCACCTGCTGCCTCCCGCCTCACCCGCGGGAGGACAGGGGTAGGAGGGGGGGGGAGAACGATCGCCGGGGTGGGGGGAAAACGATTGAATGGGGGGGGGAAACAAGTGGCAGCTCTCGCATAACCCGCAGCCGCATCACCCGCCGCCGCACTCCCTCCCAACTCAACGCCTCATCCGCGGGAGCGCCGGGGTAGGGGGGGGGAGCACGAGCACTGGGAGAGGGGGGGGGACGAGCACCGGCTCCCGCCTTACACATACCCGCCCACGGCCTCCCGACTCACCTTACTCGCGGGAGCGCCGGGGGACGGGGAGAACGAGCACTGGGGACGGGAGGGGGGGAATGAACGCCGGGGACCGGAGGGGAGGAGCGCCGGGGACATGGGGGGGAACGAGGACCAGGGGGTCATGCAGGGGGGGGACTGTGATGTCAGGTACAGGGAGGCCACTCCCCCGCCTCCCCTCCAGCCGTACCAAACTCAGTCTCTCACCCTGCCGCCTCACAACACCCAGCCCGTCGCATCGCCCCCACCTCCCCTCCAGCAGCACCGCACTCAGTCCCTCACCCTGACGCCTATGGGGCGGGGAAGCATCTGGTGGCAGGAAGCAGAAAGCAGCAGCCACCCGGTGAAGGTAAGTCACCCACCCCACCCAGTCACTGTCACCCACCCACCGCCTTCACTGCCTCCCAAAGTCACTGCCCACCCCTCCCAGTCACTGACACCCACCCACCGCCTCGCACCCACCCACCCAGTCACTGCCTCGCAAAGTCACTGCCTCGCACCCAACCATCCTCGCACCCACCCACCCACTGCCTCGCACCAACCCAGTCACTGGCTCCCACCTACCGCCTCCCACCCAGTCACTGCCTCCCACCCAAGTGTCACTGCCTCCCACCCACCCAGTCACCGCCCAACACCCACCCACCGCCAAGTTTCACTGCCACCCACGGCCCGTGACGAAGGGGGTGAGATTGGAGCTGTGAAGGGGGGGGGGCGAGCTGTGAAAGGGGAGGGGGGGGATCGGACATGTGAACGCGGGGGGGAACGCAGCTGTGAAGGGTAGGGGGAGTGGGAAAATTAAATCCTGGGCAACAGCGGGTATGTGTGTGTGTGTTATATATATATATATATATATATATTTACACATACACATATACACACACACGTAAAAAGAAAGTACACCCTCTTTGAGTTCCATGGTTTTAAATATCAGGACATAATAACAACCATCTGTTCCTTAGCAGGTCTTAAAATTAGGTAAATACAACCTTAGACAATGATCCCAAGCACACCAGCAAATCTACAACAAGGTGGCTGAAAAAGAAAAAAAATCAAGGTGTTGCAATGGCCGAGTCAAAATCCAGACCTAAACCCGATTGAAATGCTGTGGCTGGACCTTAAGAGAGCTGTGCATAAACAAATGTCCACAAACCTCAATGAACTGAAGCAATGTTGTAAAGAAGAGTGGGCCAAAATTCCTCCACAACAATGTGAGAGACTGATAAAGTCATACAGAAAACGATTACATCAAGTTATTGCTGCTAAAGGTGTTTCTACAAGCTATTGAATCATAAGGTGTACTTAGTTTTTCACACATGGCTTCTCCCTTTTGGCTTTATTTTTGTTAAATAAATCATGACACGATGTAATATGTCATGTGCTGTTGTTCATCTGATTGATGGGCAGCAACAATTGCTTCTCTAAGATCATTGCTCATGTCTTTCCTCCTTGGCATTGTGTTAACACACACCTGAATGCTCCAGACCAGCAAACTGCTAAAACTTCGGCTTTTATAGAGGTGGTAACACTTGCTGATGAACAATTAATCAAGGGTATTTGATTAGCAGCACCTGTCTGTACTTAGCATCTTAATTCCTATGGAAGCAGTAAGGGTGTACTTAGTTTTTCACACATAGCTTCTCCATTTTGGCTTTATTTTTGTTAAATAATAAAGGTGGAGCCCGGCTGGCTCTGAAACCGTATGGCAAGGGCTGAGAGTGTCAGCTCTTGGGTCTAATATTGTACCTTACTGTGTTGCCCTGTAATGTTGTTCCCCTTATACTGTCCCCCATAGGGTTATAAGCTAGGAACTGTGTGTGGACTTACCGTGCACCCCAAAACTGAAACAACCTACCAGAGACTCTCACATCAACCACCAGTTTAAATTCTTTAAAATCTAAGGCTGTCACACATTTTAATCTGGTCTGTAACTGTTTCATACGCCCATAATATATATTATCTTTAACTGTGCATGCAATGTCTTGTATATAATGTATACCCTGCTCATTTATGTAACTATTTGTAACCATGTATTATTTGTCTTAACTCTGTGCCCAGGACATACTTGAAAACGAGAGGTAACTCTCAGTGTATTACTTCCTGGTAAAATATTTTATAAATAAATGACACGGTGTAATATGTCGTGTTGTTGTTCATCTGAGGTTGTATTTACCTAATTTTAAGACCTGCTAAGGAACAGATGATTGTTATTATGTCCTTATATTTAAAACCATAGATATTTACTCCTTATTCTCAGGCTGTGTTAGTGCTTACTACTTTTTCAGTTTCTAATTAAACTTCCCCACCCCATTATAAAAAAAGTGTTTGGACGGACTGCACCTGTAATCTCTGCCCTGCCATTATAACTGTGTCAGAGAGGAGGCTAAGGCCTTGCCTATAGTGCCGTTGTTGGCTACGGCGACATGGCGGGTGACGTCACCCGTCGCCACCAGCGAAAGTTATGTTTTTTGTTCAAATTTTCAAAAATCTAAATTTTGCCGGCTTCAGGTTTTCGTGACGGTGACGTCGCTCGTCATGTGCACTATAAGCGCACGTGGCGGCGAAAATGTATTTGTTTTCGGGCGACGTTGCGTCGCCGGCACTATAAGCACAGCCTAAGGCCTCGTTCAGGGTGGCAGAGACAGGAGGTGGAGGGCCCGCGTCCTCATGTGTCAGTCTGCTGGGCGATGTGTGCACATTATCCCCAGCAGACCTTTGCTAGCGTTGAGGATATACAGACCTCAGCTTAGGGATAGATGTTGCTCTGTTCAGATCATTTTCAAGAATGATTTGATTGGCTAACGAAGTACCAGTGACGCTGCTGCAGCTTGAAAAAACAACTTGAGTTGTTTATGGGAACTGTCGCAGCGTCAACTCCATACTTCGGAGACAATGAAAGCTGGTACCCTGACAACTGCTATTCAGTTGAAACACTGTTTCGAACGTGCGCGCGCACGTCACTAAGCCGGCACCCTGAACAAGGCCTGAACGAGGCCTAAGGCTGCGTCCAGGGTGCCTTCTTGCTTGCTGAGGCGCGCGGAGGCTGAGGGAAAGCGGGTGCTTTCCCTGGCCTTCGTCCGGGCGCGTGTCGGGGGGCTGGCCAGTGACGCCACGGAGCTGGTTCGTCCTCATTGAGCGAACCGCTCACGTGACCGGCCCTGCGCTCCGGCAAGCGGGAAAATTAAAAATGTTCCTAAGACCTACGCTTCCGCAAGCGCGCGGAAGTGTAGGCGAGCCCCTACTAAAGCTGCTCTCATTGCAGCTTTAGGGGCTCAGTGCCGAGCGGAAGCGTGCCTCAGCCCGCAAGCACTAAACATGGACGCAGCCTAAGGCTGAGTCCATAGAGACTTCAGCCGTGCGGAGGCTAAAACCTCGGGCATGGTCAGCGCGCCGTGCTGAGGCGCGCTGGTACTTACCAGTGAGCCCTTACAGCCGCAATGAGAGGTCTTAGGGAAATGTTAAAATCAAGCGCTTGCCGGAGCGCAGGGCCACGTGAGCGGTTCGTCCAATGAGGGCGAACCAGCTCCGTGACGTCACTGACCCGCCCGCCGACACGCCCCCGGACGGCGCGCTGTCTAAGGCCAGGGAAAGGAGCCTCAGCGCGCCTCCGCACACCAACAAGAACCTTGGCCGAGGCCTGAGGGAAAGTTGGTGCTTTCCCTGGCCTTAGTTCGCGTGCCATCGGGTGGCGAGCCAGTGACGTCACTGAGCTGGTTCGCCCTCATTGGGCGAACCGCTTACGTGACCGGCCCTGCGCTCCCGTGAGCGCTTAAACTAAAAAAAATTGCCGGCTACGCCTGCGTGCGCGAGCCCCTGCTAAACCCGCTCTCATTGCGGCTGCAGGGGCTCACTGACAAGCGTCAGCGGATAAGCGCTGACCATGGACTCAGTCTAACTCAGTGATGGAGAACCTTTTTCGCCCCTTCAATCTTTCACACTTGGCAGGACCTTTCTCCGCATTCGCAGCAGGGAAATCGACATTATAGAGAAACTGCGCATGCGCTGCAACAAGTAACAGAATCAGAACACTGGCAGAGCTCGTGCGTGTGGGCGAGCTCCCGCGAGAAGTCGGGTGAAACCAGCCAAGTTACTCACCGGTAGCGGTTATTCACGGGTTGCTGGGCTACAAAAAAGCATGCGAGTATAACATTCGGGCATAACACTGCTGATGTACAGCTGGGCTCTCAGTCACCTGCCTCCTCTCCCCCATGTGAATAGCCCCACCCCGGAAGAGATGCCTTTGTGTGTCACGGCGGCCGCGAGAGCGCGCTGGAACGCGGCAGGCAATGGCGGCTTTTGACGTCATCGGACTGGGGTGATGCGCGTTGTTCTCGTAAAAATGAACAAGTAGATGCACGCGCCATTTGGCGAGGCAAGAAACTTTACTTACAAGAAAGTTACATAGCCTCAGATCTATCTCAAAATAACAAATATCTTGAATACATATGTTTATAATATTTATACGTACCTTTATTATGATATATTTATTATGTGAAATGTGTACAATACTAAAAGATATATGTATTTTTTTGCATACTTCAATCTACATATACAGTATAGCTATTGATTTCTATTTAGATATGTATGAATCTTCTAAAAACTCTTAATTATCGATAATCATTATCTGAACCTATATGTAGTTGATGGGACAGGTTGTTTATTACTTGTTCCTCAGCCCAGGGTCACACAGATTGGTGATGGCTGCAAAGGGCAGCATTGCACTTACTGTAGTTTTTGTAGGGGAGGTGGGCTGTGTATTAGTGATGTACTGAGTAACCGGATATTACCCGGTACCCGGCTTACCCTGCGCTTTTTCAGCCATCCGGAAATTACCAGGACCCGGCAGCAGAGGACTGGGACCTGAACCGGCGCCGGGGAATTTCAGAGTAGCTGAAAATACTTAAACACTTACCTGCAGCCGGCGACGGAAGGTGAGGAAGACATCTGTGATCAGCAGCAGACGTCCTGGTGGCAGAAGCAGAAATCCATGTTCAGCCGGCTCCTCCCTGGCTGTCCAATAGGAACGCTCCTGCTCCGGTCACATGGTTCCCCGGCTCCCACCGGCATCAGCTGTGTACTGTATTTTTGCTGTTCGACGGCTGAACACGGATTTCTGCTGGTGCCACCGCCACTATGACGTCTGCTGCTGCTCACATATGTCACCGCGGTCCTCCTCACCCTCTGCAGCGGTCTTCCTCGCCTTGCAGGTATCTAGGTACCCGGCCGGGCACAATGGTCAATGGAAAATTTAGGACCCGGTACAACACCAGGGGTTACCAACCTTTACTCTTAATACTACTGTAACCCTGTTTCCCCCCTCAGTCTCTGCGGGAGTGTGAGGGGTGCATGGTGGCTGGTTACATGCGGTGTGGTGCGTACCTGTGAGGAACAGGAGGGCCTGAGCTTCCCGCTGTGTTGTGGGGGAGCCAGGACCAGGCTTCTGGGGTGATAGCCTCCATGATATCTTAGTGGTGCAGCGCCTCCATCTTCTATACTCCCAGGGTAATGGGACAGGACCGGTATAGAAGAACCCCTCAGGTCCCAGGGTTATTCTCTCCAGATCACACACAGTCTTTACGGGTGCAGAACAGTCTCTTTATTTGACAGAGCAACGATATCCCAACGGTAAGGCTTCCAGCAGCCACAATACAATCGCCCATGCGAGGTGCAACCCGCTCAACTCCCACGACTTCCTCCTCTCCTTCCCTCCAAGTCACTCGGCCGACAGGATGGTCTGAGCTAGGGCTGCAATACCCCGTGGCCCACTCCCAAGGTTAGCCTCGAGGTGGGTCTTGAATTCTCTCCCCATCACCCCTAACAGCGGGATGAGGGCATTGGTCCACCAGTTTATAATTCTATCAGCTCTACTTTAGGACGCTGATCGGTTTGGTTCCTCTCGCTCTTAACCGGCATGCTGCGCCGGGGAGCCCGTAGCCTTCTGATACTCCTTGGACCATTCCGCAGGACTCGTGGCTCACGGCCTAATACTCAGCAGCTCAAGACTCTTGGTCTCCCTGCTCACTCGAACTCTTCTTAAGCTACTCTCTCTCTTGAAGAACCATCAATAAGAGAGGAACACGGCACACAGCAAGGACGAAGAACAACTACAACTCCTCTCTCACCGGAGTGGGCTGTAAATATAGAGCTAACCCCTCCCCTCCTGGTGTCAGCAGAACCTCCCCTCTTGCTCACGCCTGCAGCCGAGTCCAGGCCTGCGTCTACCACTCAGGTTAGGGCTATGAAGGGGGAAAACCCATAATGATTACTGGCGCCTGATCTTAACAGGACTTACGGCAGCAGTAGAAGGAAGATAGGTATAGCCTGAGCTGTTTACAGGGGGCTACACTCTCCCTATGGTGGAATCCAATGGTCCCCACTTGGACCTATCTTTAGCAGTACCATCCTGCGGCGAACCACCTGGGAAACATCACACATAACAATCATAATACATGCATAATGAGGTAGTAATTGTAAGTACAATCCGGGTACTCCCAACATGGAGAACCCTACAGATAGTGCCTTGGATCAGGCTTCCTTACCCGTTGTCCATTATGGTCAGTGACAGTCACAGCGAACAACTGAACCGGCCCATGCTCAGGCCTGTATGTGACACCATGCATGTAAATACACCTGCCGATGCTCCATATACGCACTAGCTCACTAATCTTATCTTCATTGTGATACCCCGCCCGACCGTACTTGGTCCGCAGGTACTCTTGAACTGCCTCCCTAAGCCAACTGTCTTGGTTATCCTCAACCTCTCTCATGATGGGCTCCGACACGTAGGGATATTCATAACCGTGTGATTGACGGTATCTAGCGACTATGACCCGGTCAGCTCGACTTAGCTAGGTGAATGTACGATGCCCTGCCCTGCTTGGCAGTACCCAAAACAATGGCTCCTCGGGGGCTTTTTCATCATACAATATACTGGGGCCTTGAGGTACAATACGTTTCTGCTCTATCTCCCTCAATCGGTGATCTAACTCATCCCCCATCTCCTGCGGAGTGAAAGAACCAGCCGCCCACCAATGGTCTACCACATAGTTCTTAATCAATAAGAATCGCGTACGATCCATCCCTTCGTGGTACTCGGTGAACAAAGGCGCCCACCATTTATCGCGGTGTTCGTAAGCAGAGGCCTGACTAGTGCGCTCTACCTCCGACTCTACCTGTGAGGATACACCGGACGTACCCGCATCAGTAGAACGCGAGCAATCTCTCCTTCCCTTGGCATTTATGTACCGTGTAGGATTCATCTTATGCACCACTGGTCGGGAAGACCCAGCCTCTGCTGGAGTAGGTGACCCACGGGCTTTCCCTCTAGCTGTAGGACAAAACGGTACAGGGTTAGGTACAGGTATAACGCTAGAATACGGTATCTCCCCTTCAGATCCCTCCGTACTCAACTCCCAATCCCACAAGTCATTAGCGTATTTGGGGGATTTACATAATTTATCCCTGGTAGGTCCACCACTCCGGACGGGGCAGTGGCCGGGGCAGTGGGGCTAAGGGCCGGGGTAGGAGAAACGTCCATAACATTGTCCAGCAAACAGGTAACACCCCGCCCAATTAACTTTTTCTTAGCGGCACTCCCCCTCAGGCTTTGGGTCTCTCGGCCGGGACTCGACTCTGTAGAATAGCCAGGGCAATGGCACCGTTTATGCTCTGAGAGGAGAACACTCCGCCCGGGCTTTTCTTTCCCACAGTGGAACCGGGACTGAGGTTGTCTGAATCGCCTGCAGAGCTCCCATCCGCCCCGGGGTCACACACCGGCCGTGCGTCGAAGACCGGCGGGGGCGGCGGTGGCACCTCCGGTACATGATCGAACAAATAGGCCTTAAGCCTCTCTTTCTCGTTCACCGTGAGGGCGGTCTGTGCCTGGCGGGAGTAAGAGGGTGGTGGGGTCTCCTCACCACTCCGCTGCTTTTTGCTGACATCTGGCTCCGCTAGGATCGTCTCTGTCTCCGTTGCACTGGGAGTCACCACGGCGGTGGGACTCGTGCGGGCTCACGGCCGCACCAGCGTTCGCCGTCGGATGGTCCCCGGACTTGTCTGTTCTTTTTTGATGCCTTTGGGGTGGTTCGCCGGTAGGCGCATCGCCACCGCTGTTACACCCATCTCTTCCTCCTCCGAAGAAATCACTAACGGTTCCTCCACTGGGGAGTCACCTGGTTCTTCAGCGATACTACCAGTGGATATAGGTACAAAATGTCCTCACTTGTGTACCTCCACTGCGGTCGCGCTTGTCTGGGTGGCCAGCTTACTTAGTTCAATAACTAGCTGAGCCTTGGTTCCTCCCGATATGGTATACCGGGGACCCAGAGCAGTCTTTTCTTGGTCGTCCGCCACCTCCGTCAAGGTTCCTGGAGAGGCACCCCGAGGCGTGCCGAACAAACCCCGCAGCTCGGTTGGCCACAAGTAAAACGTGCCACATTTGGTACATCGGGCCTTGGTACTCGGTACCGCGCCGGGTAGTCCGCAGTGCACACACAAGCACCGAACATATTCCTGCTCCGCTACGGCCACGACCAGTAGGCCTCCAGGTACTTGGTGAATGGAGGTGCGTATTTCTGACATAATTTGTTCAGAGGGCAGACAACACAAGTTCCCAGCTCCTTGCTCCTTGAATGCCAGACAAAAGTCACGCTCCTCGCTCAGGTCTCCGGTCCCTCCCTTCGCGGGGGAGGACCTTCCTGATTGGCTCTGGGTGGACCCCCTCCCTCTGGTGGAATCCAGAGGCGGGGTCGTTTCCTTGTCAGCATGACGTGGCCTTTCGGTTTTCGCGCCACTCAGCTCCTCCTGCAAGGAATCTGGGTTTGGCGCCAGACTCCTGCACATTTCCCGCCACAACTGTCTCACAGTCCTTTTGCAAATCTCACATGCTTGCTCCAGGCTCGGCGGGAACCGCCATTTTAGCTCGCCTCTCCTGCTCCGCGTAGCACATGTAGGGATGGCCGCCATCTTGGGTACTCCCGCCAAATGTGCCTGTGTCCTACTCTCCATGTTTAACGGGTATCTCGTACCTAAGCCATGCTTTCCCTCCAAAAGTGGACTCTGCATCTTCATACTGTATGTGACCCACTAAATTGAGGTGGCTGGTACCCCAGGCTCAACGGAACTTCTCTCCTGTGCACTGTACTCCCCATATCTACTTGCAAGTGCTCTGTGGTGTGGTTGATAGTTAAGATACCTCTTGTCTAGGTACGGGCGTCTCCTGCGGTTGGCCGCTATAGCGGGGCCCTGGGCTATGGTCCCTGGTCTGGTTAACAGGCTGACCCCCCCAGTGACTCACGCTACCCGCCTCAAGGGACTTGATCAGCTCTAACTATCCACCCCACCGTAACGCGGCCCTGGGCCATGGTCCCCGGATTGGTTACCGCTATGACCCCCCCAGTTGCCTCACGCTACCTGCTTAAAATTCACTTGCCGGGAGAGTGCATCTTAGTCGGTCTGTTCCGCCTCGCTATAAGCCGGTCCTGTTCTGATAGATTTCCATATCTCAGCAGCGCCTCCAAATGTAACCCTGTTTCCCCCCCCCCCCCAGTCTCTGCGGGAGTGTGATGGGGGCTGGTTACATGCGGTGTGGTGTGTACCTGTGAGGAACAGGAGGGCCTGAGCTTCCCACGGTGTTGTGGGGGAGCCAGGACCGGGCTTCTGGGGTGATAGCCTCCATGATATCTTAGTGGTGCAGCGCCTCCATCTTCTATACTCCCAGGGTAATGGGACAGGACCGGTATAGAAGAACCCCTCAGGTCCCAGGGTTATACTCTCCAGATCACACACAGTCTTTACGGGTGCAGAACAGTCTCTTTATTTGACAGAGCAACGATATCCCAATGGTAAGGCTTCCAGCAACCACAATCGCCCATGCGAGGTGCAACCTGCTCAACTCCCACGACTTCCTCCTCTCCTTCCCTCCAAGTCACTCGGCCGACAGGATGGTCTGAGCTAGGGCTGCAATACCCCGTGGCCCACCCCCGAGGTTAGCCTCGAGGTGGGTCTTGAATTCTCTCCCCATCACCCTTAACAGCGGGGTGAGGGCATTGGTCCACCAGTTTATAATTCTATCAGCTCTACTTATAGACGCTAATCGGTTTGGTTCCTCTCGCTCTCAACCGGCATGCTGCGCCGGGGAGCCCGTAGCCTTCTGATACTCCTCGGACCGTTCCGCAGGACTCGTGGCTCACGGCCTAATACTCAGCAGCTCTAGACTCTTGGTCTCCCTGCTCACTCGAACTCTTCTTAAGCTACTCTCTCTCTTGAAGAACCATCAATAAGAGAGGAACACGGCACACAGCAAGAACGAAGAACAACTACAACTCCTCTCTCACCGGAGTGGGCTGCTAAATATAGAGCTAGCCCCTCCCCTCCTGGTGTCAGCAGAACCTCCCCTCTTGCTCACGCCTGCAGCCGAGTCCAGGCCTGCGTCTACCACTCAGGTTACGGCTATGAAGGGGGAAAACCCATAATGATTACTGGCGCCTGATCTTAACAGGACTTACCGCAGTGGAAGGAAGATAGGTATAGCCTGAGATGTTTACAGGGGGCTACACTACTAATACTAGTTGTGATGTACATGTTCCTGTAAAGTTGTAGTAAACAATCATTGTTCTTGTTGAGCAAACAGATGCGAAGAAAACTGCTACAAGATTTTTTAGCTAAGTTTCAATAAATAAAATTAACAGGACGAATGTAGGTCAAAGATGAGGTTGTTGGGCTTGTACAGGAAGTGACAATTGTTTAGACCAGCTGTCCTCAACCCTTTGTCACCTGTGATCCATATTTAAAGTTGAAAACAGTTGGCGAGCCATAGTAATTGCAGAGAAGCCGTGAACATGAAAGTAGACTTACCCCTAATGGAAAACGTTTATTTACTTTTTAACCATGACTTAATAAACGTGTTTTTTTTTTCTTTTCATTCTTCCCGTGCATACATTTTTTTTGTTGGCAAGGCACTGTTGTGCTTTCTTAGGCCTGGGACATAGCAAGTTCAATCTCGCTGAGGTTGTAGCAAACAGTGACTTGTTCCTCCGAGTTCAGTGACTCACTAGCGTAATGACATGTGGTATGAAAAACACCCCTACACATTTCATCACATTCTACGCGACTTCATCAGGGGTATGGACTGCAGAGTACACGGATACTTTATATAACCCAAAATACACGGAAACTCAGCTGATTGTTATAGTCAATTGTATCAGGTACTTTGCAGGTCCAGCAAAACAATCACCAGTGTGGAAGGTTTCAATAAGTGGTACAAATACACATAAACTTAAAATGTACAAATAACCAAATATGTGAACAAATATTAAAAAGCTTGTGCACGCACCTTATTTCCGTTACGCATTTTCGTATCCATGAAGGAGTTTTGTCCTATGAGAATTTAGTAGGTGCAAGCAAAGAAGTTTCACTTGAAAAAAGTGGGTAATGGTTACAAATAGTAAACTGCATGTAACATTAATTACCACTTACACTGAAATTGGAAACATGACAGAAGAGACAATTTTTTTTACTATTGTAAAATTCTCTTTTACACTTACCCCATCTCCCTCTCTCACCCCCTCCCTCTCTCATCCCCCTCACTTGGCTTCGGTGAGTGGCAGTGCCTGAAGACGGGAGTGGAAGAAGAAGCTGACGGCGGGAGAAGAGGATCACAATGTCAGCAGAGGCTCTAGATGGTGGGTGGCGGCAAGATAGCATTGAAATCCTTGTGAGCAGCAGCAGGAGAAAAACCTGGTAGGAGCACGCCCCTGCGGTCTGGCCCCGAAGTCTTCAGTAACTTTACTCTGCGCCCACCATCTAGAGCGCCTACTGACATGGTGAAACTTTTCTCCCGCCGATAGCTTCTTCTTCTGCTCCGTCTTCAACTGCCTCGCCAGCTGGCAAAATCCAATTGCCCCAGGCGAGTGGTGAGTGAATTTGTTGAACACTAACTATTATTGTGTATATAAAAGATGTGGAGACACCATACAGATTGTTAACTAAAGTTATCCTCAGTTATCCTAAGTCCTAAAAAGATGTACGTATTTCAAAAAAGTAGCTTGAGCTTGAGAAAGGAAAAGGAGATCAGTGTACTTTCGGTTATGTGGAGTAAGCTCCTCATACAGTATTTTCGTGGAGACGTCTGTCAGAACCAGATAAATATTGCATAGGAATAGGGAGAGGAGATTTCCATGTATGAAAAAGTAAAGGATACAGATAATGGTGCAGGCTGTTTTATAACAGTATTATTAAAATAAGTAATGCACTCGCAAACAGGATGTGGCTTCAAGCAGTGGGACCACCCTGGGTCAGACAGTGGAGAAAAGGCAGCTCTCCCTCACTTGTAGTCCACCTGCGACGTCCGTCCACAGAGGAAGATGGAAATGTCCAAGGAAGGAGGAACCTATTCTTGGCTTGGGATTTCTCCAAAACAGTCCATCAGCAGCTTAGTGGGTCCTCATGTAGTCTGTGTAGCTCACCTTACGTGTTTTGCTCCGCCAGAGCTTCCTCAGGGGTTTTTAGACGGTCCTCCTTCCTTGGACATTACCATCTTCCCCTGCGGACGGCCGTTGCAGGTGGACTAAAAGTGGGGGAGGGAGAGCTGCCTTTAATAATACTGTTATGAAGCAACCTGCACCATTATCTGTATCCTCTATTTTTTCATACATGGAAATCTCTTCTCCCTGTTCCTCTGCAACATTTATCTGGTTCTGACGGACGTCTCCATGAAAACACTGTATGAGGTGGTTACTCCACATAACCGATAGGCTATCTTTCACTCACGGAATATGTAAAATTCATTTTATAAACACCACGATTTGAGTGCGCTCCTGATCTCCGTTTCCTGTTCTACCTGTGGACTTGGATTGAGTCCACTTCCGGAGCTGCACCAATCAAAAGATTGAATTCATTTCTTTTTTTACCTTCACAAGTGTACTCACTTGCTTAAACTCACAACGGTATTTGCACTTGATTTTTTTGTGTCTTCTTCTGAGCTTGAGAAAGGACTGAGTGAGGTCCGAAACGTTGCTCTGAATTAATTGTTTGCCATATGTGTTAAATAAATCTTTTTTTGCTACTGTATGGAGAGTGCTGCGTATTTCCTTCATCCTATATCTTCTGGTCTTGCTGGTTTTCCCTGTCCTTCTGCCTGAACCCCACCTACTGCTGAGTATATCTAAAATTTTCTATATTGACTTATAGTGTGCACCCGGCATCTACTATTTTTATATCAAAAAAGTATGTATGATATAAATAATATAGAGAACTGGACAGGCAATAAACTAGGAACCAGAGCTAGACTCGAGTAACCTTCCAGGAGAATAATAATAGATAAAATATATAAATACAACTAAAATTGCTCAATATTGAAATGTGAATACAGTGAATGTAATAGATAGTGAAAAAAGTATATATATATATATATATATATATATATATATATATATATGTAACCCTTCTATGGTACCCCACCCGACATGAGATTGGGGGGTATACTCCTTCTGGTCACACTGAGTGGTCTTGGTGCTGTGACCTGCTGGTAAACAGGAGGGCTAAGTGCTCCACAGTGTTGTGGGGAGAACCCAGGACAGGGACAGGAGGTGTGGTGTGGGACAGGTTACCTTGTTCTCAGGGTGCACAGTGCCTCCAGCCCGCAGGCATCCCCTGGGGTCTCCAGAGGAGAGACCCCCACTGACACTCCATTCTCCATACACAGGAACAGGGACACACACAGCAGCTTCTTTTCTGTGGATCTTTATTCAGCATAGATGTGCGGACAGCATACAGCATGATATCACAGGCATGGTGTAATCTCTGCCTCTCTGCTCATGGCAGCTTGCATTCCCCCCCTCCTTACCCAGGTGGGCAAGAGGGGAAGACCTCTTCTTAGCTTCTTATCTCTCTCAGCTCTCTCTCTATACTAACTGATCACTAGCTGAATTTGGGAATATGTCTCAATTTGAATATCCTCAGGGAGTGTCTCTAGCTTTGAATCATTACAACTCAAAGCTGAATACCGATTGGCTCACACACACACATCAGGGGGAGTTCCAACCCATATCCACCCTTTGGATTAACACATTCAAATGTTGCTTAGGCCTGCCCCTGAATATTGCTACATACTCAGAGCTGAAATGCAAAACAGGCCATCTGAAGGAATTAACCTTTCCACAGGACTGACAGAGGAAAGGCCCAGAAGAATACATAGCTGCCGAAGGCCAGGCTATATATATATATATATATATATATATATATATATATAGCAGTGTGGTTTTTCAATATATTTTAACCATACTAAACATACTGTTATATATTTACGCTGTTGTCTCTTGTCTATATATATATATATATATATATATATATATATATATATATACAGAAAAAAACAAACAAAAAACAGGCGCACTCATAGCGTATTAAAGTTTACAAAATTTATATGGAGTTGGGTATGTAAAAATGCACACTCACAAACATAACGGGAATAAAAGCATTCATGGGTAATACTCAATCGCCAGCCAGGAAGCAGGATATCAGCCGCTCCAGTATAACCGTTCAATGTGAAGAAAATACAGCAACACTGCAATTTTACTCCGTGTACCGGAACAAGTGGGAAGTGTCTCTCTACTCCCAGCCCTTCGTCACTATAATGAGCCTCTGGTAACAGTCTCGCGAGATTTGGTGACGTCACTGGGCTCTCCGGATGCACTGCGGCGATCCCCGCAAGGATATCAGCGTATATGGCTATACTTGGTATTGAGTACCAAATAGAAATAGTCCCGTAGATGGAATGGCATGTAAATATTAAATATGGACAATATAGATCACAAAGCACTCCCTACGCATTTCGTCTTATAAAGACTTCTTATGGGGTATATATATATATATATATATATATATATATATATATATATATATATAAAAGCCAGGGAGGTTACCCGCGAACAACTCCTTAAACCATCGGGGAAGAAGGGCTCAATGGATCGGTCCAACATCAATACGACCTTTAGCACGGCCTCACGGGTCATCAAAAATAGCATTCTGAGACACTGGCATGTGTTGGCATTGGACAAAAAAATTGGCAGGACATTAACAAAACCACCCCTCTTCTGCTATAGAAGGGGACCAAGTATTGGGGATGCTTTAACACATGCAGACCCGGTCTCCAAATACAGCAGCCCTACTAACTGGTTATCTAGACCACTGGGGTCTACAAATGTCAGGGGTGCATCAATTGTCAGCATTTAATCTTAGGCAATACATTTCATCACCCACATAGTGGCAAAGCAATTAAAATCAAAAACTATCTAAATTGTGAGAGCAAATTTGTTGTGTACCTCATTCGGTGTCCGTGTGGTCCCCACTATGTTGGTAAGACCACACGGATGCTGAAGGAGCGTATGGCATTGCACCGTTCATCCATCAGGTAAGAGCTGTTGAACAATAGCAGTTCTGAAGAACTCAACATGCTGCCAGTGGCATGGCATTTTAAGCAGTTTAAGCATAGCCTTGCCACTATGAGATGCATGCCTATCCTACAGGCGTACACAAGGCCTCGTGGGGGTGATAGGGGTAAATTGCTCTTACAATTAGAGATGCGCATGATCTATGCATTAGACACCATGGCTCCGTGAGGACTGAATGAGGAGTTTAGACTTAGCTACTTGTAGTCCTGCAATTTCCTTGTTGCTTATATGGTCATGCTACATTTCTCATTTTAAGTGTTACATGCAGTTTTTATTGACCTTAGAGACTTGTGCTCATGACACATGTTCTTTTTCTTTCAGTGTTATTATGTAGTCACTAGAGGTTCTACTGTTTACCATCTGACATTTGTGTATTAGTCATTGTAGACCATGGCTGTTTTACACTGTCGCTTACATCATTGTGTGTCATTGTATTTGACTGCCCACATATCCATATTTGATGTTTTTAATACCCTTGTGTTTGATCATCACTGCATCTTTTCCCTCACTGTCTTTTTTATATCATTACAGTGAGTTCAAACATCATGTGGTGTTTCCCTGACGCTACACTGACTGGCCAGGTCTGATTTGGACTGATGGAAGACTACACATGTGCAGCATTATACTTTATGTTGCTGGTCATGACTCAGAGATGCTATAGGTGGCAGTGCTGGGTAACTGAGGACGCCTCCTCTCTATGGTGCTGTTTCAGAGGCTGTTCTGCATGCACATGCTCACTTGCAATGTTTACATAAGCTCTGTTTTTCCAAGATGGCCACCGCGGCCTGCCAGTGCTATGAAAAGGTGATGTGGAGCTCCCTGATGAACTGACTAATGGATTTCTAATTGTCTACACTTGGTGGGTGGAGGTCTATATGTCTTCCTGGTTCCAGTGTCCCTTAGCACTTCCCTGAAGAAGGTCCTTAGTGGACCGAAACGTTGGTTTACACATGTGCTTTCATGTTGTTTGAATACAATCTTTTTGCTACATACTACTGAGTGCTGTTTCTTTGCTTTCCCTGCTGTTGCATATACTTGTCTTATGGAACATGCACCTGATGATTTGACTATTTTGCTTGGAGTGCCAGCTGTGCTTTATCTGTGTGTATATATATATATATATATACACACACACACACACACACACACACACACACACACACACACACACACACACACACGTCGACAAATCACCCAAAAATCTACTCGCCGAACAAAAAAATCTACTCGCCACCTAGTCCCCCCCCAACCCCGCCCTAGTCCCGCCCCCAACCCCGCCCTAGTCCCGCCCAAACCCCGCCCTAGACCCGCCCCCAGGGCCGCTTTAAAAAAATAAATTGAATAAATTCCTAGTAAGAACAACATTTGTTTTTGACATAAGTTTATTTATTGTGTTACATTATACTACAATTAGTCCTGGTTACGCGTGTGTGTATGTGTGTGTAAATGTCAAGCCAGATGTGAATGACTAATTTCCTGCACCCTTTATCCAGTGTCTGGATGCCCCCCCTTCACAATATCTAAAGCAGCAATCCCACCTGGGATCTTACCTGATCCGTAGTCCCTCGATGTCCAGGTACCTCATTCCCGCAATGTTATAAGTTGGAGGGGAGGTGTTTTCTACCTGTCTTCTGGGTTAGGGGGGATTCGGTTGTCTCCTGTCTGAAGCTTGAGAGTCCAATCTGGAAGAAAGCAGTATACAGTAGGTTATTTTGGTGTAGTATAGGGCATTTAAGATATATAGGGTAAATAAGATATCCAGATACAGAGAGGAGAGAGAGAGGTGGGAGAGAGAGAGAGAGGGGAGACAGAGACAGAGAGGGGAGAGAGACAGAGAGGGGAGAGAGACAGAGAGGGGAGAGAGAAAGAGGGGAGAGAGAAAGAGAGAGGGGGGAGACAGGAGAGAAAGAGAGAGGGGAGACGGGGAGACCAGAGAGAGGGGAGATGGGAGGGACCAGAGAGAGGGGAGACGGGGGAGACCAGAGAGAGGGGAGATGGTGTGACTGACTGA
>NC_134483.1:255709512-255729512 GCF_040206685.1 Ascaphus truei
AGTCAGTCACCCCCCCAGTCAGTCACCCCCCCAGTCAGTCAGTCACCCCCCCCAGTCAGTCACCCCCCCAGTCAGTCAGTGACCCCCCCCCCAGTCAGTCAATGACCCCCCCCAGTCAGTCAGTCACACCATCTCCCCTCTCTCTGGTCTCCCCCGTCTCCCCACTCTCTGGTCTCCCCCGTCTCCCCTCTCTCCGGATACCAGATGTAACGAGAGAAGGCCCCTCAGAAGTTGTGTGGTTCGCAGTCCGTCGGCATCCGTCTTCTGCACTACTTTCCTCCGCGCCAGAGTCCAAAGGTCACAAATGTAGACGTCTAAGAAAGTCAGATACCATTTCCCCTTCTTTCTGGGTCAGTGCATGGCATTTGGCCATCAGTGCGAACGCGTCCACCGGGGTCCCGTAGGCTTTGGATGCAGTATGCATGCAGTATCCCGTGCGTGTCAGCATCCGGATGGTCATCTCTGTAACAATGCACAATGTGGGAAGCGGGCGGTTGTAGGCATTCAATAATGCGCTGCCTCCTCACGGCGTCAGTGCAGGACCATTCAGGGAGTACCTGCTCAGCATGATCCAGCCATTCCTCAAATCCTACTTCTCCCAATGGTGTCGGTTTGTCTCCGGAGAACGCCTTCAGCTTCCGGTCCTAGTGCGACTGGGTGGAGTGATGTGTGGCCTCCGCTAGCACAGGTATGGTCAGATCGTTAGGCGTGATATTTCCTGCAGAAGGGACATGTGTATCAAGTCTGGACATACTGCTCCTACTCAGAGAGGGCCGGATGGTGGAGTGGGTGAAAGATACGCCTAGGCCCATGGCTGTTGGCCACATGGGGTTCAGACTGCTCTCAGGGGTATGGGATGGAGTAAACGTTATGGCACTTGACGGGCCAGGCTACTCCCTCTGTGGCGTGGACATGGCCAGTGGTTCGACCATGCCCACCTGCACCAGCGAGCAATGGATGCCCGGGGCCTCAGGTAGGATTAATATAGAGGGTACTGCTTCTGGGCATATATCCCGTTCAGTGGCAAATACTACTTTACGCCAGGTGTGATCTGCATGATACTTATGGTCTATAACTCGAGCCATGGCCAGGAACGGAAGTTTCCTCACTTGATCCCCTATGGTGCCCAAGGCGGTGGCTGCAGGGACATTCCCAACGGCAATGGCACAGGTCAGTGGAATATGGTTTTGTTGGGCCCACTTGCGCACCTCGGTCTGTGAGGGCACAAACATGGCTAAACAGGATAGCACAATTTACTTTCTGAATGGGGGCACCCCAGGTCTGAGATCTCAGCAGCGCCTCCAAATGTTGCCCTCTTTCCTGCTGATCTAGAGCGACTACTAGTGCTGCATGTACCTGCTGGCTCAGCGAGATCTGGGCCTCCGCTAACTGGGAGCCTGGGTTATTATTAGGGTCTTGGCAGCGCCTCCACTTACCCAGGATCCCCAATAAGTGAGATTCCCCTTGGTAAGAATAATGATAACAAGCCTCAACATTGTAACCATTTACTGATACGTAATTGCATAACCTTAGCTTATACCTACTGTATTAGGGATAACACACATATAATACCGTATATGAATGGCTGACATGCAGTAATATACACCTGTGGCTCGACCACTCTCCTTAGAGTAATTTCACTTCCCACCACCGCGTACACCCCACACCGTGTCCAATATATATATACTCAGTCCCTTGGTCACTCAAGCTAGTGTCCCCAAAGAGTTCTCCCCCAAGGCGGGATCAGCGCCTGATGGTATCGGTGTTGGTGCACTTATTTAATACCTTCCGGCTACTCCTGCAGCTGGCAACAGACTTCGAAAAGGATCCGCCGATCCAGCGCTGTCTCTCACGAGTTGGTGATGTCCAGCAGCTGGAGCCCAAACCAATGTTCACACACCGCAGCTCCGCGAACACTGTGTCCCTATCTGCTACTACAGTAAGGGACAAGGATGTCTCTTTCTCTATGGCTTTCCCTGCAGCACCATAAGCTAATGGTGACTCAGGGTCTGCACTGGGCCTGAGGGGAAATCTGGCCTACACAGGTGGGTCACTGACCCCGTGCACACACACAACCTCTCCCCTTGCTCCTCCGGTGCCCTCTGACTAGCGTGGTCTCTCCCCCATGCTTCCCTTTCCTGCCTGCCAACAATCCCTGCACTCTTATTCGTTCCCTGGTGTCAGGTGGCTCTGCTGAGGCTCATGGGACTTGTAGTTTAACTTCAGAGCCTCCTGGTGATTGGCCAGCCGTTCACGCGCTTTGCACTCTCTCCGCTCCTCCTCAGTCGCGCCTGGATATTGCGCAATGGCCAGCAACATGGCGGTGCCCTGTGCTACCGGGCCGCCGCGGAACCTCCGAACGCTCCCTCACGGCACCACCCACGATAGTACCCTGCAGCGGAGGTGCAGCGAGAAAACAGACACCCCTACATATATATATATATGAAAAAAGCACAAACAGAAGCGCAAGCTCCATAGCATGTAACAGTTACATGCTATGGAGCTTGCGCTTCTGTTTGTGCTTTTTTCTTACATTCCTATGGTTGGCTATACCACATACCGTATATCTGAAGCAGCAATATACTCCCTGGATCTTCTTTGGGACTTATCTCTCTGGATTATCTTTACACGTGGAATTTTTTTTGGACTTATCCTTTAATCACTGGTCACATTATGATTTGTTGCAATGCATAGCTTAGTTTAATATTTATCATCAAATTATTTTTTTAGTAATTTTTATACAATCACATTTATTCCACCTGAGTGCTACATATTTTTATGTTGTTCTTTTTGTCATATATATACAGTGTTCGACAAACCTATACATCTGCACGCCCCGGGCGAGTGGATTTAACACCGTGGCGAGTTCCTATTGGCCCAAGCAGCACATGTGTTTTTTTTTAATTTTTCCCTGCTCGCGCTGCTGTTTAATTTCCCCCGCTCGCGCTGGAGGAAAAAAAAAAAGCTGGGGGCGGGTTCATGTTGCTGCAGGAGCTTATCCCGCCTCCGGCTCCCTGAGCAGTGCCCTCCCTCCTCCCCCGCCTCTCTGAGCACATTTCTCCTCCCCATAGCAGCCAGAGAGTGCCTCCGCAGGCCCCCGCATATCCCCAATGGCCCCGCATATCTCCAATGGCCCCCGCATACCTCCCAATGCCCCCCGCTTACCCCCAATGGCCCCCGCATACCTCCCAATGCCCCCCACATACCCCCAATGGTCGCCGCATACCCCAATTGCCGCAGCAGGCCCCCGCATAACCCCATTGGCCGCCGTATGCCCCTGCTGGCCCCCTCAAACCTCAGATGTCTCCCGCAAGCCGCAACAAACCCCCGCAGGCCCCCTCAAACATCCGATGTCTCCCGCAAGCTCCTGATGTCACCCGCAGCCCCCGATGACTCCAACATACCTCCGATGGTTAGCGGGACTCCCGGCGCTGTTTCTGGTTATGTGTGTGTCTGTCAGTGTGTGTATGTGTCTGTCAGTGTGTGTGTGTGTGTGTGTGTGTGTGTCTGTGTAAGGAATCCACACCTCAGTTTACTGCTTACCTTGCCTCACAGACCTGTGCAGTCCTGGAACACTCCCTCTGGTATCTACTGCAGCTGTGCAAGCTATCACTGCAACCTAGCCTTGTACTCACTTATTGGAGCAGTGCCTTCACACCCTCCTCCGGGGATTGGCCCGCTGGCCTTTAAGAACTGCATCCCCCACAATCCTTCTCTGCTGAGCATAACCCTTCCTGGTTTTCACAAGTGTTCTGCCACAAGCCCTATGGCTTGGCTCTGTTGTGTTCTAATCTCTCTAGTTCTATTCCCTAGTTCACGCAGAGTTCTGTTCCTGTCTCCTGTGCTGAAGCGGGGTACTCTCCTTGTTGACTTCAGCTCCCTGTTTCCTGAGACCGGCTGCTAGTGTCACGCAGCGATCTGTTCCTGTCCCCTGTGCTGAAGCAGAGGTTTCCCCAGTGTTGTCTTCAGCTCCCTGGTTCCTGGGGCCTGCTGCTCATTCTCTATTGCAGAGGCTGTGTCCTGGTTCCTGCGCTGAAGCGGAATATTCTCCAGCCCGCTCAGGACTCTTGCGCTGAAGCACTGATTTATCACTGCTGCCAGGCGGTGTGCGCACTCCAGTCTACCTATCACTTCCTGAGACCAGTACCATGGGCCATGGTCGCCGCACGCGCAGAGTCCACTCCCGCGCTCAAGCTCCTAAGCTGAAGTGGGGAACTCCTGACTTCCTGTTGCCGAACTCCTGCTTGAACCACGTTTACCCTGATGTCTCCAGTCCTGACCCTGGCTTGTCCACTGACGATGCTGCCTTCTCCAGTCCTGACCCTGCTACGTACGACTACAAACTGCGCAATCCGGATCAGCCTGCGCGGTCTAAGGTTGGTGCTTTTACAACCCCACCTCAGCCACGCGGTCCGACCCAGGTTTGTGGCGAGCACAACCGTGACAGTATGCTCGGCCCCACAAACTCGGACCGCCCTGTGGTGAGGGTTGGTATGTTTCTGTCTGAAATCCTGTCCCGGCCTGCAGACCAGTCCCAGTTTGAAAACCAGTATCTGTGCGAAATACTACCCCTGATTGAAGATCAGATTATGTATGAAGGTTTAACCCCTTTGCAAAGACAATGCCGTAATGATCCCATTAGTAAGGCTTACTGCCTCAAGGACTTAAAACAGTCTCTGGCCGCTTGTGTTCGCTCCCCCGATTCCCCTTTAACCTGGGATAACGTGTACCCTATGGAACTGGCCGACGCCCAAGATGCACTCTATACCCTGGCCTTATCATTGGATATTCACGTAGTACAACAGGACCCTCTCTTCATGTTGGCTCACGCACAAAACACACTCTGTGTACTTTCCCTGACTTTGGACATTTGCATAAAGGAACAGGACCCTCTCCTCGCCAGCTACGCTGCTGCTTGGCAGTCCCCCTGTGCTGCCAGTCCTGTCGCTAAACCTGGGGATGTATCTCCCTCCCCAGGAAATTGTAAGGATTCCACTACTGGCTTTGACTATAGCCTTGCAGACCTATGCAGTTGCAAGCTTCCTCTGGCAATCAATGGCACATGTGCTGCTTCTCATTGCAACTTCTGCCTGTGCTCCATCATTGGAGGAATGCTCACACACCCTCCTCCTGTGATTGGATCTCCGTCCTTTATATCCTGGGCGTTGGCACTGAAACAGTGCCGAGCATAATTTCCTACCCTGGGCACGTTACTGTCTCTGCCACAAGCCACCCTGGCTTGTATCCTGTTTCCTGAGGCCGCCTGCTAGTTCCATGCGGGGGCCCGTTCCTGACTTCTCTGCTGAAGCGTTGTTTCCTGAGGCCGCCTGCTAATTCCATGCGGGGGCCCGTTCCTGACTTCTCTGCTGAAGCGTTGTTTCCTGAGGCCACCTGCTAGTTCCATGCGGGGGCCCGCTCCTGACTTCTGTGCTGAAGCATTGTTTCCTGAGGCCGCCTGCTACTTCCATGCAGGGGCCCATTCCTGACTTCTGTGCTGAAGCATTGGTTTCCCGACGCTGCCCTGCGGTGTACTTCGGCCAGCCTGCTGTCTCCCCCTGCTGAGACCGGCGTCATGAGCCGAGGCCGCTCCTCACGACGAGGTCACTCCCGCGCTCACGCTCCTAAGCTGAAGCGGGGAACTCCTGACTACCTGTTGCCGAACTCCTGCTTGAATAACGACGATGCTGCCTTCTCCACTCCTGACCCTGCGATGTACGACTACGAACTGCGCACTCCGGATCAGTCTGCGTGGTCTAAGGTCGGTGATTATATAACCCCACCTCAGCCCCGCGGTCCGGTCCCGGTTTGTGGCGAGCACAATCGTAACAGTATGCTCGGCCCCACAAAACCGCGCCGTGGCGGGGGTAGGCAATTTTCCAACTGAAGTTATGTCCCGTCCTGCGTACCAGTCCCACTACGAAGGCCAGTATCTGTGTGAAATAATAGCCCTGATTGATGACCTGTATAAGTATGAAGGTTTAACCCCTTTGAAAAGACAATGCCGATGTGATCTCTTTCTTAAGGCTTGCTGCATCCAGAACTTAAAACAGTCTCTAGCCGATTGTATTCGCTCCCCTGATTCCCCTTTAACCTGGGATAACGTGTACCCTATGGAACTGGCCGACGCCCAAGAGGCACTCTATGCCCTGGCTTTATCACTGGACATTCATCTAGTACAACAGGGCGCCATCCTCATGTTGGCTCAGTCTCAAGATATACTCCATGTACTTTCCTTAACACTTGACATTTGCATAAAAGAACAGGACCCCCTCCTTGCCAGCTACGCTGCTGCTTGGCAGCTCTCCTATGCTGCCAGTCCTGTTGCTAAACCTGTGGGGGTACCTCCCCCTCCTAAGAATGGCCAAACCATCTCTCTGTCGCTGCCCGCTAAGGAAGAAGCTGCCACGCTACCTAATCCTGAGTTAACCTCCCTAAATTCTGTCCCCGAGGTTATTCCGGTCTTAACCCCTGCTAGTCAGGCCTATGAGTCCCCCACTGTAAATCCCTGCATTCCCCAGGTCAGTGTGTCTTCCCTAGCACCAGAGAATGAATCCAGAGAAAGCCCTCTTTTTCTAACCCAAAAATTCTAAGCTCTGTTCCCGAGGTTTTTTCTGTTTTAACCCCTGCTAGTCTGCTCTGTGAGATCCCCACTGCTAACCCTAGTATTCTGCAGTCTAATGTTAGGTCCCTTGGGCAAAAGGCAGAACCCCCTATGACCCCACTCTCGGAGACTAGCTTCTATTTCTCTGATTCTCTAGGTACAGAGTAATTTAACCCTTGAGGTTTTTCCTATGTTAACCCCTACAGGCCAGCCCTATGAACCTCCCTTGGTAAATCCCTGTAGTCCGTCAGTCTGGGACACCTCCTTAGCCTCAGAGGATGAAACCCTTATGTCCCCTGACTCGGTTAAAATTCTCGGGGCTATGCCCCCTGAACATTCGGCAATAATACTGGCTCCAGTTAAAAGTATTCTGGAGCCGTTTGTTTCTCTAAACCTGTTCGCAGAATCCCTACTCCTAGGTATTTCGCTGTCCCTGTCTGTCACTCAGAGAGCTGAGACCCCTGCTTCTGAGCATAGATCCCTTTTCGTGGAATCTGTTGTCGTTTCTGATGTCCCAGACACTCTTTCCCAAATACCCACTTCAGAGACCAGCACAGTTGTGGTTGCCCCATTTGCACTGTCTGTGTTCTCCTCTTCTCAAATCCTAGGGTTTAAAGCGAACAGTACATATTATGTCCCTTTCCAAGTGACCCCTTCTGAGATCAGCATATCTGCTGTTGCTCCACTAGTACAATTACACTTAGGGCCCTCCTATTTGGAGGATCAGGTTTTCAAGTTTGAAACTTCCCTTATTCCTGATTTTGTAAACCTACAGTCCCTTCTTACTGTAGCTAAAAGTTCTCCAGCAGCCGCTGAGTTAAGCTCTGCCGCTGCCAAATCTTCTGTTGTAGAAGCAACCTTTTCTAGCTTACTTATGTTTTTCCTATCTGTTATGCCTATCACCTTTACTAAAAATTTTGTTTTGCAAGGTATTTCTCCTATTACAAGTCTGTGATACCTGCAATTCCTTTAATTGGTTCCAAGACCCCTGCCACTGAGTTTCCCATGGAGTCTGATGCCCTCACTAGGGATTCTCAGGGATCCAATTCTGAAACAAGCGCAATGCAATTTGATTTCATTACAGTAGCTAGTTCAGTTCCTGCTGGTTCTCAATCCCCCACTTCAGTGACTAGCAAGATGTCCCTTGTTTCTATTGGAGAGTCTACCCCAGTTTCTTTCACGGATCATGCCACAGCCTTCGGGATAATTAAAAATGACTTTAAGTCTGGGATGTCCACTCCTTTAATGTTACTGTTTCACGTTTGATTCGCCCACAGTATTCAGGGTATCCACTACTGGCTTTATGTCTACTACCACGAACTCAGGGGTATCGCATTTGGAACTTTCAGTAATACCTGCTGTGTCCCTTTTTTCAAAAGACCCCGTCTTGAAGATGGACTTATATCTCCCTGTGTCTTCCACAATACTTGGGGTACTTGCTATTGACTGTCTTGTCCCAAAACTAGGGTTACCTCTCAAGAAGGTGCCTGGAGCTACCGATGTAAGAACCCTATGTTTAAAACCGTAATATTTAGCATTGCTTCTCCCATAGTATCATGCGAGACCTGGGTACCTGGGACCTCCACTCCTAAGCCAAGCTCTAGCTCTCTGTTTTCTTTCTCGGTGTTGGAGGTACCCAGCGTTAACCTCAAGACTATTATTCCTAAGGCAGATGCACCGCTTAACCGCCTGCCTGTTTTTTTGGATAAAATCTGTTTTCTCACCTTTCAAACAGACTCCTTACTCGCAGGTCTCTGTGCGGTGCCTAAAGTGCCCTTTCTGGATGGCATTTGGCCTTTCTCTAAGACGAAGACACCCTTACTGGACCTCGTCGCTTTACCTGAAGCGTCCGTCCCTGTTCTCTATGGTTCCACTATGGGTATAGACATGCTTATTATGTCCTTCGCCAAGGCCACAATTTCGGAATTGATTCTCTCTAAAGATCACAAACCAAAGGAAGCGGATCCTTCAAGTGCCAGTACCATGAGTTGCATACACACTGCTACAGACTCTCGCAAATTGCTTGGAATAGCAACCCTGCTTTGTATCAAAAGTACCGCTGCAATAGTGTGTAGTGAACCCTCCCGCCACCATTCCCTCGCTAATCATCACCCGGAATTCCTTGGAAGCTAAAGACTCTCGCAACTTCCTCCGTGCTGATTTCACCAAAGACATTGCCTTCTCTGAAGGTCCCTCTGCCATTTTTGTCCGACAATCTGTGTCCTGTGTCCCGTACTCTTGGACTATTACTATGCACCGGACACCTGGCTACTGCCCTTCTGATGTTCCCATTCCGGAGCCCTCAGGTCCCATTGTCCATGTACCAAGAACTGCAGTGCCACCGCTGTCTTTTATGGCACTCGCCAATGTACACCTGGATTGTGGACCTAATTCTCGCCGGAGACACTTCAGGAACAACTCAATCTCTCCTAGACCTATGAATGGTCCTGTCCACTCAGGCTTCTCACCCAGTGGTGGGGGTACTGTAAGGAATCCCAACAAACTATGGGCTTTCAACGCCACCTCTCGCCTAAGGAGGTTTAGGAACAATTCCATGTCCCCCAAATCTGTGATGGTTCCTGTTCGTCCGGAGGTCTCACCTGAAGGGGGGGGGGGTACTGTAAGGATTCCACTACTGGCTTTGACTATAGCCTTGCAGACCTATGCAGTTGCAAGCTTCCTCTGGCAATCAATGGCACATGTGCTGCTTCTCATTGCAGCTTCTGCCTGTGCTCCATCATTGGAGGAATGCTCACACACCCTCCTCCTGTGATTGGATCTCCGTCCTTTATATCCTGGGCGATGGCACTGAAACAGTGCCAAGCATAATTTCCTACCCTGGACACGTTACTGTCTCTGCCACAAGCCACCCTGGCTTGTATCCTGTTTCCTGAGGCCGCCTGCTAGTTCCATGCGGGGGCCCGTTCCTGACTTCTCTGCTGAAGCGTTGTTTCCTGAGGCCGCCTGCTAGTTCCATGCGGGGGCCCGTTCCTGACTTCTCTGCTGAAGCGTTGTTTCCTGAGGCTGCCTGCTAGTTCCATGCGGGGGCCCGTTCCTGACTTCTCTGCTGAAGCGCTGTTTCCTGAGGCCGCCTGCTACTTCCATGCAGGGGCCCATTCCTGACTTCTGTGCTGAAGCGTTGGTTTCCCGACGCTGCCCTGCGGTGTACTTCGGCCAGCCTGCTGTCTCCCCCTGCTGAGACCGGCGTCATAGGCCGAGGCCGCTCCTCACGAAGAGGTCACTCCCGCGCTCACGCTCCTAAGCTGAAGCGGGGAACTCCTGACTACCTGTTGCCGAACTCCTGCTTGAATAACGACGATGCTGCCTTCTCCACTCCTGACCCTGCGATGTACGACTACGAACTGCGCACTCCGGATCAGTCTGCGTGGTCTAAGGTCGGTGATTATATAACTCCACCTCAGCCCCGCGGTCCGGTCCCGGTTTGTGGCGAGCACAATCGTAACAGAAATGACCAAACTGTCCCACTATCACTGCCCCCTAACGTAGAAGCTGCCACGGTCCCTAGCCCTGATTGTACGCCCGGTTACTCTGACACCAATTATATGTCTACGTTAACCCCTGCCGATCAGTCCTGTGAGGTTTCCCTGGAGCATACGTATATTTCTCTAGCCAACACTAAGGCTCTAGTATCCGAGAACGAATCCCTTTTTCCCTCTATTTCTAACTCTGAATCTCCCATTCCAGCCCTTAAGGTCATTCCTGTATTAACCCCATGCAGGTCACCCCTATGAGCCTCCTTTGGTAACTCCCTGTTCTTCGCCAGCCAAGGTCACGTCCCTAGCTCCAGAAGAGAAATCCCTTGTGTCTCCCATTACAGAGGAAAAGCTCCCTATTTTTTACTCTCAGGTACTATCTGCATTAACTCCTGTAAATTCGTGCTGCCTCCAAGTTAATGCCTCCTTTCTAACCTCAGAGAATGATTCCCCAAGTCCGACAGCAGAGGTTGCTGTGAATGACTACCCTAATGTTGCGGAGTCCTTAGTTAGTCTTTGCTTTAAAGCCCCTGCGTCAGCTCAAGTTTCATTTGCTGTGCCCCCTGAAACTTCGGCTAAAGTTCTGATTCCAGTTAAATGTATTTTGGTACCAAGTTTTTCCCTAAGCTTGGTCGCAGAGTTCCCACTCCCGGGTATCTCGCTGAACCAGTCTGTCACCCAGAGAGCGGTGATCCCTGCTTCAGCGCATAGTCCCCACCTCATGGAATCTGCAGTCATTTCTGGTTTCCCAGACATTCCTTACCAAATACGCACTTCAGAGACCAGTACAGTTGTGATTACCCCCCTTGTACTGTCTGTGTTCTCCTCTTCTCAAAGCTTACGGTTAAAGCGTACAGTGGTCATTATGCCCTTCATGGGGTTCATGTTGTGTTCCCAGGAATGTTTGCTGACACACTGCTTTCACTCAAAAATGACGCTTTTTCATATGTGCTAGCTAGAAGCCTGCACACAGTTTCCCCTCTCTCTGAAATTTGCCTTGCCGGTCCTGATACTCTGAGAGGTAAAAACCTTCCTTCAGATTCAGAATCTCCTCCTATAGAGGAAGTCCTTGCTTTTGGTTCCCCTGATTTCTCTGCCTATGCAAACCCTCCAGGGATCAGCATATCTGTTGTTACACCCTTAGTACAGCCTGAGACCACCCTGTCTATATTTTTAGTCCTGGTGTTTAAATCTGAGCTATTTAGTTTTCCTGCCCTTGCTAAACCTCAGTCCTTCAGCACTGCGTCTAAATATGCCCCAGCAACCGTTGGGTTTCTCTGGGTAAAAATTAAAGCTCCTGTCGTAAAGGGTATTTTTTCACACATGTCCAGCAAACCTAGAACCTCAGTGATTGATTCTAAGTCACTTATCACTATATCTGATTTTCTCACTTGTCAAACCCAGACACCCTCACCACTGGCTAGGAGTCCTGTTATCAGAATTTTTGCACTAGTAAACACGCCTATTCATGTTTTTGTCATGTCAAATACCCCTGTTGTTAGGGCCCTTGCAGTTTTGGATAAGACTCCTTGTGCTCCTAAGGTGTCTGCCAGTAAGAGGTTCCATGGTTCCTACTTGCCGCTTGTTGTCTCTCAGGTCCCTATCACTGAAGTACAGACTTCAGCTTCTGATGTTAGCTTCCCTCCCGCCGCTACCCTTGCTCTGCCTTATTCTCAAGTTCCTGATATTAAAGCCCCCACAGCCTATTCCTAATCCCCAGACAATACTATCTCCCACTGAGGGGTCCCCAGTATTTGGGAGCTCCACTGCTGATTGCTTCTCTGCCTCTGTGAAACCATGGTTTTCCCCCTCGGAACCTTCTGTTGCCCCTGTTATTTCCTCTGAGTTGGAAATACTCTGTACGTATCCCAAGATTTCGGTCTCTATGTCTGGTTTACTGCTTGCCTTGTCACCTTCCATACCTATACCGGGAAATGCTCCCACCCACCCTATACCCTCGCTGACCAATACCTGGGAGACCTCTGGAGGAGAAGTCCCTCTCAAATTCCTACATGCAGAGGTCAGCCAAGACTTTGTCTGTCCCGAAGGTCGCCCTGGTATATTCGATCAACTATCAAGGCCGCTTATCCTAAATTCTGGTCCCATTACTAAAGACTGGGCTCCCAGTGGGGGTTCTTCTGCCGTTCCTGCTCCGGAACCCTCTGGTTCTTCACAGCCTTGGATTCCCAAGCCATTTCGCGGGGCGAGCCACGTACCAATGATGTCTCTACCACCACTCTCATATCCTAGAACAGTACTCACCAAGGAACTGCTCGTTTACGGATCCCCTTTCCGCCTAAAAAACTTTAGGAACAACTCAGTGTCCCCGAGATCCATGGATGGGTCCCTCTGGCCGCAGTTCTCACCGGGGGGTGGGGGTACACAAAGGAGTGACCATGAGTCTCTGGACCACGACTCTACCCCCAATCCTAGACAGTTCAGGAATAATTCCAGGTCCCCCAACTCTATGAGTGGTCATGTTCGCCCAGAGGTCTCACGTGAAGGTGGGGTAATGTAAGGAATCCACACCTCAGTTTACTGCTTACCTTGCCTCACAGACCTGTGCAGTCCTTGAACACTCCCTCTGGTATCTACTGCAGCTGTGCAAGCTATCACTGCAACCTAGCCTTGTACTCACTCATTGGAGCAGTGCCTTCACACCCTCCTCCGGGGATTGGCCCGCTGGCCTTTAAGTACTGCATCCCCAAAATCCTTCTCTGCTGAGCATAACCCTTCCTGGTTTTCACAAGTGTTCTGCCACAAGCCCTATGGCTTGGCTCTGTTGTGTTCTAATCTCTCTAGTTCTATTCCCTAGTTCACGCAGAGTTCTGTTCCTGTCTCCTGTGCTGAAGCGGAGTACTCTCCTTGTTGACTTCAGCTCCCTGTTTCCTGAGACCGGCTGCTAGTGTCACGCAGCGGTCAGTTCCTGTCTCTTGTGCTGAAGCGGAGTACTCTCCTTGTTGACTTAGCTCCCTGTTTCCTGAGACCGGCTGCTAGTGTCACGCAGCGGTCTGTTCCTGTCTCCTGTGCTGAAGCGGAGGTTTGCAGAGTGTGCGTGTGTGTGTGTCTGTCAGAGTGTGTGGGTGTGTGTGTCTGTCAGTGTGTGTGTCTGTCAGAGTGTGTGTGTGTGTGTGTGTGTGTGTGTGTGTCTGTCAGAGTGTGTGTGTGTGTGTGTGTGTGTCTGTCAGAGTGTGTGTGTGTGTGTCTGTCAGAGTGTGTGTGTGTGTGTGTGTCTGTCAGTGTGTGTGTGTGTCTGTCAGAGTTTATGTCTGTCAGAGTGTGTGTCTGTCAGTGTGTGTGTCTGTCAGTGTGTGTGTGTGTCTGTCAGTGTGTGTGTGTCTGTCAGAGTGTGTGTGTGTGTGTGTGTATGTATCTGTCAGAGTGTGTGTGTCTGTCAGAGTGTGTGTGTCTGTCAGAGTGTGTGTGTGTCTGTCAGTGTGTGGGTGTGTGTGTCTCAGTGTGTGTGTCTGTCAGAGTATGTGTGTGTGTGTGTGTGTGTCTGTCAGAGTATGTGTGTGTGTGTGTGTGTCTGTCAGAGTGTGTGTGTGTGTGTGTCTGTCATAGTGTGTGTGTCTGTCAGAGTGTGTGTGTGTGTGTGTCTGTCAGTGTGTGAGTGTGTGTCTGTCAGAGTCGGTGTGAGTGTGAGAGTGTGTGTATGTGAGTGTGTGTGAGTAGGATGACTGACTTGGTCTCTCTCTCTCTCTCACCCTCTGTTTGTGTGTCGCTCTCTCTTTGTGTGTGTGTCGCTCTCTCTGTGTGTGTGTGTCGCTCTCTCTCTGTGTGTGTGTCGCTCTCTGTGTGTGTGTCGCTCTCTCTCTGTGTGTGTGTCGCTCTCTCTCTCTCTGTCGCTCTCTCTCTCTCTGTCGCTCTCTCTCTGTGGCGCTCTCTCTGTGTCGCTCTCTCTATCTCTGTGTGTCACTCTCTCTCACCCACTCTGTCTCTCTCTCACACTGCCTCAAACTCTGGACCTCGATATCTTACTTACCCTATATATCTTAACTGCCCTATACCTACACCGAAATAACCTATACTACTTACTTCCAGATCTGACTCAAGCTTCACAGAGGAGACATCGGAATCCCCCCTAACTCAGAAGACAGGTAAAAAACACCTCACCTCCAACATATAACATTGCGGGAATGAGGTACCTGGACTGAGGATCAGGTAAGATCACACATACACACATACACACATACACACACACACACACACACACACACACACACACACACACACACACACACACACACACACAAAAACACACACACACACACACATAACAAGGACTAATTGTAGTATAATGTAATACAATAAATAAACTTATGTCAAAAACGAATGTTGTTCTTACTAGGAATTTTTTCAATTTATTTTATTTGATTTTTTTAAAGCGGCACGGGACTAGGGCAGGGTTGGGGGCGGGACTAGGGCAGGGTTGGGGGCGGGACTAGGGCAGGGTTGGGGGCGGGACTAGGGTGGGGTTGGGGGCGGGACTAGGTGGCGAGTAGATTTTTTGTTCGGCGAGTAGATTTTTGGGTGGTTTGTCGACCTCTGTATATATATATATATATATATATATATATATATATATATATATACAGTGTTTGACAAACCTATTCCCCCACTCGCACCTGGCGAGTGGAAATTGGCTCGTGGCCAGTAGATTTCCCCTGCTCTGAAAAAAAAAAAATCCCCTGCACAAAAAAAAAAATCTCTCTAGCTCTGTGGTTCCCAATCTGTGCGCCGCGTGGCTGGCGTACAGGGACGCCGCGAGTGTGTGTGGATTCCCCCTCGCAGCCCATCCGTCCTGTGCTGGAGACCAGCCCACCGTACTACACTGGCAGGGAGAAGAGAAGCTGAGGCACGGAGAGGAATCTCTCCCCCCCCCTTCCTTTACCGGCAGCCAGGGACAGAGGAGAAGCTGCAGCACGGAGAGGAATCTCCCCCCCTCCTTTCAGTACCGGCAGCCAGGGATAGAGAAGCTGCAGCACGGAGAGGAATCTCCACCCCTCCTTCCTGTACTGGCAGCCAGGGATAGAGGAGAAGCTGCAGCACGGAGAGGAATCTCCCCCCCTCCTTTCAGTACCGGCAGCCAGGGACAGAGGAGAAGCTGCAGCACGGAGAGGAATCTCCCCCCCTCCTTCCTGTACTGGCAGCCAGGGATAGAGGAGAAGCTGCAGCACGGAGAGGAATCTCCCCCCCTCCTTCCTGTACTGGCAGCCAGGGACAGAGGAGAAGCTGCAGCACGGAGAGCAATCTCCCCCCCTCCTTCCTGTACCGGCAGCCAGGGATAGAGAAGCTGCAGCACGGAGAGGAATCTCCACCCCTCCTTCCTGTAGCGGCAGCCACGGACAGAGGAGAAGCTGCAGCACGGAGAGGAATCTCCCCCCCTCCTTCCTGTACTGGCAGCCAGGGATAGAGAAGCTGCAGCACGGAGAGGAATCTCCCCCCCTCCTTTCAGTACCGGCAGCCAGGGATAGAGGAGAAGCTGCAGCACGGAGAGGAATCTCCCCCCCTCCTTCCTGTCCTGGCAGCCAGGGATAGAGGAGAAGCTGCAGCACGGAGAGGAATCTCCCCCCCTCCTTCCTGTCCTGGCAGCCAGGGACAGAGGAGAAGCTGCAGCACGGAGAGCAATCTCCCCCCCTCCTTCCTGTACCGGCAGCCAGGGATAGAGAAGCTGCAGCACAGAGAGGAATCTCCACCCCTCCTTCCTGTAGCGGCAGCCACGGACAGAGGAGAAGCTGCAGCACGGAGAGGAATCTCCACCCCTCCTTCCTGTAGCGGCAGCCAGGGATAGAGAAGCTGCAGCACGGAGAGGAATCTCCCCCCCTCCTTCCTGTACCGGCAGCAACGGACAGAGGAGAAGCTGCAGCACGGAGAGGAATCTCCCCCCCTCCTTCCTGTACCGGCAGCCAGGGATAGAGGAGAAGCTGCAGCACGGAGAGGAATCTCCCCCCCTCCTTCCTGTCCTGGCAGCCAGGGACAGAGGAGAAGCTGCAGCACGGAGAGGAATCTCCCCCCCTCCTTCCTGTACCGGCAGCCACGGACAGAGGAGAAGCTGCAGCACGGAGAGGAAGCTAGCCCCCCCCCCCCCCACTCTGGTGCCTGCTGGAGAGGAAAAGGAAGCTCCACCCCCTCAGCTGCAGGGAGAGAGAGAAGCCAGCCGGCTCCAGCTACTGCCATGAAGGTAAGAGAGACCTCAGCTGCAGGGATCCCCTCCCTCACCGCTCCACCCAGGAGCCATAGTCCCACACAGCCTTCTGAGATCCCCCCTCCCTGGCTGCCCACATACTATCACCCCCAGGGTGCCCAGGTACCGATCACCCCCCCCCCCCACGCCTGCTCATAGCCTCCCTGAAGCAGCACCCTTTCCCCTCCACTCCTCTGCTGCAGTTCCCCTGCACTTTACGCCCCTCATGCGTGTGTATATGAGTGTGTTTGTGTGTATATGAGAGAGAGTGTGTCTGTGTATATGAGAGAGAGAGTGTGTCTGTGTATATGAGAGAGAGTGTGTCTGTGTATGGGAGAGAAAGTGTGTCTGTGTATGGGAGAGAAAGTGAGTGTGTGTGTGTGTGTGCAGGACACCAGAAGTACCCCCCCCCAATCAGTAACCCCACCCCCACCCACCATGTCACCCCACCCACCCAGTCACCCCACCCCCCCAGTCACCCCACCCCCCACCCAGTCAGTCACCCCCCCCACCCAGTCACCCCCCCCACCCAGTTACCCAGTCACCCCCCCACCCAGTCACCCCCCCTCTGTCTGTCTCCCTCTCTCTCAAGCTCTGTCTGTCTCCCTCTCTCTCAAGCTCTGTCTGTCTCCCTCTCTCTCAAGCTCTGTCTGTCTCCCTCTCTCTCAAGCTCTGTCTGTCTCCCTCTCTCTCAAGCTCTGTCTGTCTCCCTCTCAAGCTCTGTCTGTCTCCCTCTCTCTCATGCTCTGTCTGTCTCCCTCTCTCTCTCTCTCTCTCTCTGTCTCTCTCGCTCTCTGTCTCTCTCGCTCTCTGTCTCTTTCGCTCTCTCTCTGTTTCTCGCTCTCTCTCTGTCTCTCGCTCTCTCTCGCTCTCTCTCTGTCTCTCGCTCTCTCTTTGTCTCTCGCTCTCTCTCTGTCTCTCACTGTCTCTCGCTCTCTCTCTGTCTCTCGCTCTCTCTGTCTCTCGCTCTCTCTCTGTCTCTCGCTCTCTCTCTGTCTCTCGCTCTCTCTCTGTCTCTCGTTCTCTCTCACACTCTCTCTGTCTCGCTCTCACTCTCTCTCTGTCTCACTCTCTCTCTGTCTCACTCTCTCTCTGTCTCACTCTCTCTCTGTCTCACTCTCTCTGTCTCACACTCTGTCTCACTTTCTCTCACACTCTCTCTGTCTCACTTTCTCTCACACTCTCTCTGTCTCACTTTCTCTCACACTCTCTCTGTCTCACTTTCTCTCACACTCTGTCTCACTCTCTCTCACACTCTGTCTCACTCTCTCTCACACTTTGTCTCACTCTCTCTCACACTCTGTCTCACTTTCTCTCACACTCTGTCTCACTCTCTCTCACACTCTGTCTCACTCTCTCTCACACTCTGTCTCACTCTGTCTCACTCTCTCTCACACTCTGTCTCACTCTCTCTCACACTCTGTCTCACTCTCTCTCACACTCTGTCTCACTCTCTCACACTCTGTCTCACTCTGTCTCACTCTCTCACACTCTGTCTCACTCTCTCACACTCTGTCTCACTCTCTCTCACACTCTGTCTCACTCTCTCACACTCTGTCCCACTCTCTCACACTCTGTCTCACTCTCTCACACTCTGTCTCACTCTCTCTCACACTCTCTCTGTCTCACTCTCTCTCAAACTCTCTCTGTCTCACTCTCTCTCAAACTCTCTCTGTCTCACTCACTCTCACACTCTCTCTTTCACACTCTCTCTGTCTCACTCTCTCTCACACTCTCTCTGTCTCACTCTGGATATCTTATTTACCCGATATATCTTAACTGCCCTATACCTACACCGAAATATACCTATACTGCTTTCTTTCAGATCTGACTGAAGCTTCACATGGGAGACATCGGAATCCCCCCTAACTCAGAAGACAGGTAGGAAACACCTCCCCTCCAACTTATAACATTGCGGGAATGAGGTACCTGGACATTGAGGGACTGCGGATCAGGTAAGATCCCAGGTGGGATTGCTGCTTTAGTTATTGTTAAGCGGGGGCATCCAGACACTGGTTAAAGGGTGCAGGAAACTAATCATTCACATCTGGCTTTTTTTTCTAAATCCGACATTTACACACACATACACACATACACACGTAACAAGAACTAATCGTAGTATAATGTAATACAATAAATAAACTAATGTCAAAAACGAATGTTGTTCTTACTAGGAATTTATTCATTTTTTTTTAAAGGGGCGGGGCTAGGTGGCGAGTAGATTTTTTGTTCGGCGAGTAGATTTTTGGGTGATTTGTCGACCACTGTATATATGTGTATATATATATATATATATATATATATATATATTTATACAGTGTTCGACAAACCTATACATTTGCTCGCCCCGGGCGAGTGGATTTAACATCGTGGCGAGCTCCTATTGGCCCAAGCAGCACACGTTTGGTACTAGGTGGCGAGTAGATTTTTTTGTGTGGCGAGTAGATTTTTTTGTGTGGCGAGTAGATTTTTTGGTGATTTGTCGACCACTGTATATATATATATATATATATAAAATCAAAAAATAAATAGATGATACCGTTCTGTGGCTAACGAAATGCTTTTATTTGTGCGAGCTTTCGAGATACACCGATCTCCTCTTCCGGCAATGTTACAATGTTACAATGAAGCTCGGCTAACACGGTACTGATACCTCTACATATATATATGAAGAAAAAAACAGGCGCACACCTAGTGCATTAACGTAATAACATGTAATTTATGGAACTTAAAATCAAGCAAATGCCCACTCACAAAAGTAGTGTATAAATAAGCAGGTATGAGATTGGCTATCATGTGCCAGCAACGCCGTCTGGTTTGAAGTAATAGCGTCCTTCCGTGTCTCTCCTTCATGTAACCGGATGGCCGGAAGTGAAGTCCTTCCAATTCGGTGTTCAATGTATGGAGTCCCTCCGGGAACCAGCAGCTCAAAGATTCTTGTGCCAGCAACAGTATCACGGGAGAACAGGAACCAGCGTCGCGCTACCAATAGTACCAAAGTTCATAGGCAAGTGACGGCCTCAGTTAGACCATGCCCTACGTGACGAAACGCGTAGGGCGTGGTCTAACTGAGGCCGTCACTTGCCTATGAACTTTGGTACTATTGGTAGCGCGACGCTGGTTCCTGTTCTCCCGTGATACTGTTGCTGGCACAAGAATCTTTGAGCTGCTGGTTCCCGGAGGGACTCCATACATTGAACACCGAATTGGAAGGACTTCACTTCCGGCCATCCGGTTACACGAAGGAGAGACACGGAAGGACGCTATTACTTCAAACCGGACGGCGTTACTGGCACATGATAGCCAATCTCATACCTGCTTATTTATACACTACTTTTGTGAGTGGGCATTTGCTTGATTTTAAGTTCCATAAATTACATGTTATTATGTTAATGCACTAGGTGTGCACCTGTTTTTTTCCTCTTTTTCACAGATTTATTCAGGGAGTAGTGATCCCTTTGAAATGGGCTGCAAACACCTGGATGTCATTGCTTTTGGAACGGGACTTTGTTTTTTTCAGAGGTTTTTTAAAGGTTTTTTATTCATTCAATTTTGAAGAATTTTTATTTATTGCATTCATACATTTTGAGTTTTTTATTATAATTGTTTATTATTTTTTATCTTTATTAAATAGTATTGTGTTTATTTAAACAATATATGCACTACCCTATCTCCTTTGAGATTACAGGTTTTTAGTATTGCTATTGGCCATCATCAA
>NC_134483.1:255734512-255839512 GCF_040206685.1 Ascaphus truei
GTCCGGAGTGTAGGTTTGTCTTGACAGCAGGGTCAGGGATATAGATATCAGAGTAGTCTTTATACTTGCCGAGTTCAACGTAGGAGATATCCGGAGCGTAGAAGGTACTTTTGCCAAAGTCAGGGTTGGAGAGTGGAGAGTGGTCGAGGTGCAATGCCGAGTTCAGGATTAGAGAGGAGCGAGGAGTCAGAGGTAGCCAAGATCAGGAGCCAGAGGTTGGAGTAGTCAAAGCAAGCCGGTTCGGTACACAGAAGATCAAAAATTGAAACGAAGCAACAGGACAGGAACAAGGCAGGAATAGCAAGGGTAAACACAGTGTAACAAGAATCTATGCTCAGCCAATGTGCCTATAACATTGGTGAGCATATATAGGCTGGATCAGCCAGCCCCCATGGGGGGTGGAGCGGGGGGGCAGCCTCTGTGGTAGCTGTGATAGGTCCAGGGCTCAACGAGCAGGTGTAGCTGTTTGTGCAGCTAAAGAATCTTGACACGGAGCTTGGGGGCGTGGTGCATGTGTCACATGCGAGCTCGGCACGCAGTCAGTGTGCGTCATGATCCGGGGACGGAGCCAGAGTCCGCGGCGTCGGATGACGCCATTTTGGCACGCGTGCATGCTGCGCACGTCTGGTAAGGAATGTGGTCCATAGGCACCCCGCGCGTGCGCGGTGATGCTCGAGAGGATGCGCGGAGCGGCTGTACTTCGGTAATCCTTACAGTACCCCCCCCCCCCCTTCAGAGGAGACCTCTGGGCGAACCCTGCGAGGCTTCAGGGGGTATTTCAGGTGAAACTCTTTGATGAGTTCGGGTGCGTGGACTTGCTGGTGTGGAATCCAGGATCGTTCCTCGGGACGTATCCTCTCCAGTGAATGAGATACTGGATAGTCCCTTTAGAAAGCCTGGAGTCTAGGATGGCCTGAACTTTGTACTCCTGCTGGCCCTGTATGATTAGAGGACCCGGTGGTTCAGGAGATGGATCAGGGAAGCGGAGGCTGCAGTATGCAGGTTTCAGTAGTGAAATATGGAACACAGATGGAATCCTCATTGAAGAGGGGAGTTGCAGGCGGTATGCCACCGGATTGATTTTTTCCAAGATCTTGAATGGACCCAAGAATTTTGGGGCCAGTTTGAGTGTGGAGACTCTAAGGCGTATGTTCTGTGAGGACAGCCATACTTGGTCTCCCGGTCTCAGCTCTGGAGTTTCGCGATGGTAGCGGTCTGCCTGGGTCTTCTGTCTGACAGAAGCTTCTTTTAGGTTACTCTGGATCTTGGTCCATGAATTTTGCAGTGCTTGGATCCGGTCGTCCACTGCAGGAACCCCAGAAGGCGGGGAAGAGTTGGGCAGTCGTGCCGGATGAAAACTGTAATTTACGTAGAAGGGCGAGACCTGTGTGGATTCATTCCTCAGGGAATTATGGCCGAACTCTGCCCACAGGAGAAGGTCTGCCCAGTCGTCCTGAGTGTCCGCGATGAAGCAGCGCAGGTACTGCTCCAAGGACTGATTGGCCCTTTCTGTCTGTCCGTTTGTCTGCGGGTGGTACCCGGATGAAAAATGCAGGGAGATGTCCAATTTCTTTGTGAATGCCCGCCAGAATCTCGAGACGAACTGCGACCCTCTGTCCAATTCGATGGTCGTGGGAGTTCCGTGGAGACGTAAGATCTCCTTACAGAATATGTCCGCTAGTGTGGGAGAGTTCAGTAGGCCTTTAAGTGGAATAAAATGTGCCTGTTTCGAGAAGCGATCTATGACTACAAGTATAGTGTTCATACCTCTGGATCTTGGCAGCTCTACTATGAAATCCATAGATAGGTTCCTCCAGGGGCGGTCTGGGATGGGTAGGGGATTCAAGAGCCCTTGCGGTTTGCTGCGGGGTACCTTATTCCTAGCACATGTGGTGCATGCCTTGGTGAATTCCTTTATGTCGCCTTGCATGTCAGGCCACCAGAATGTCCGTGTGATTAAGTCTGCGGTTCTTTTGGTACCAGGATGACCGGCGGTTTTTGATGAGTGTCCCCATTCCAAGATCTTTTTGCGGAAGGGAAGTGCTGCGAAGAAGCATCCATCCAGGACCTCCAGACCTTCCGGAATGTTAGTTTGATCCCGCAGGATGTCATCCATTATGTCAAATGTGTTGGCGGAGATGATGAACCTGGCAGGCAGGATGGTTTCTGATTTGGCTTCGGTTTTGTTCTCTGTTACAAACTGGCGGGAAAGGGCATCTGCCTTTACGTTCTTGGAACCGGGTATGAATGATATGATGTAATTGAAACGAGAGAAGAATAGGGACCAGCGGGCTTGACGTGCTCCAAGTCGTTGAGCGCTTTCCAAGTACATGAGGTTCTTGTGGTCGGTGAGGATTGTAATGGGACTCTCTGTCCCTTCCAGTAGATGTCTCCACTCTTCTAAGGCTAGTTTGATGGCTAGTAGTTCTCTATTGCCCTCATCGTAGTTTTGCTGTGCCGATGAGAATTTTTTTAGAGAAGAAGGCACATGGGTGTAGGTTTGAAGACGGTGATCCTCTCTGTGACAAAATGGCGCCGGCTCCGATGTCTGATGCGTCCACCTCCAATGTGAAAGGTAGTCTGGAATTGGGGTGGATCAGTATGGGTGCAGAGATGAAGGCTTTCTTGAAGGCGTTGAAGGACTGGATAGCTGCAGGTGGCCAGGACACAACGTCAGCTCCTTTCATAGTGAGAGTCGTGATGGGTGCTACAATGGAAGAAAATTTGTGGATAAACGTTCTGTAGTAATTTTCAAAGCCTAGGAACCTCTGGATGCCCTTGAGGGACGTGGGAAGCGACCAGTCCATGACGGCTTTCAGTTTGGAGGGGCCCATGGAGAACCCCGAATCAGATATGATGTATCCTAGAAAGGTAGTGGATTTTTGATGGAAGATGCATTTTTCCAGTTTGGCGTAGAGGTGGTGTTGACGAAGGCGTAGAAGTACCTGTTTGACTTGGTTAATATGCTCTGAGATGGTCTTGGAAAAAATTAAAATGTCGTCCAGGTAAACAATAACGAATCTGTTCAGCAGGTCTCTGAATATTTCATTTACAAAGTCTTGGAAGACCGCTGAAGCATTGCACAGGCCGAACGGCATGACCAGGTATTCGTAGTGGCCGTCTCTTGTGTTGAATGTCGTTTTCCACTCGTCTCCTTGACGGGTCCTTACTAGGTTATAGACACCACGGAGGTCCAATTTGGTGAATATGGTGGATCCCTGTAGACGGTAGAACAGCTCCAATATCAATGGTAGTGGGTAGCGGTTTTTAATGGTGATCTTGTTTAGTCCTCGGTAGTCGATACAGGGTCTTAGAGTACCATCTTTCTTTTTGACAAAAAAAAATCCAGCCCCTGCCGGTGACGAGGATTTCCTGATGAACCCTTTTTGGAAGTTCTCCTGGATGTATTGGGACATAGCTTTCATCTCCGGGAGGGAAAGAGGGTAAGAGCGCCCTCTAGGCAGGATAGAACCAGGCAGGAGATCAATAGGACAATCGAAGGATCAATGGGGGGGGTAGTACCTCTGACCAGGCTTTGTCGAATACGTCTCTGAATTCAGTGTATTCTTCTAGTAAAACGTCTTGTGGCTCCTCTGGGGTCTTCATGCTGCAGATCTTTTGAGGTGGAACTGCGCATGTTGTGGAGCATTGTTGGTTCCAAGAGATGGGTCTTTGCTTGGCCCAGTTAATGAGTGGGTTACATAGTAGATGAGGTTGAAAAAAGACGTACGTCCATCAAGTTCAACCTATGCTAAATTTAGGCAACAGATACTTTATCCTATATCTATACTTACTTATTGATCCAGAGGAAGGAAACAAAAAACCCCATTAAGGGGAAAAATTAATTCCTTCCTGACTTCAAGAATTGGCAATCGGATTAATCCCTGGATCAACATCCTTCCCATGTATACTTATTTGGTATATCCCTGTATACCTTTCCCATCTAAAAAGATGTCCAACCTTTTTTGAACAAATCTATTGTATCTGCCATCACAGTCTCCATGGGTAATGAATTCCACATTTTAAGTGCCCTTACTGTAAAGAACCCTTTCCTTTGTTGCTGGTGAAATTTCCTTTCCTCCAACCTTAAGGGATGGCCCGAGTCCTTTGTACTGCCCGTGGGATGAATAGTTATTTTGAAAGCTCCTTGTATTGTCCCTGAATATATTTGTATATAGTTATCATATCCCCTCTTAGACGCCTCTTTTGTAATGTAAATAAATCTAATTTAGCTAGCCTCTCCTCATAAGTTAGAATGTCCATCCCCTTTATTAATTTGGTGGCTCTTCTCTGCACTCTCTCTAGTTCCATAATGTCTTTTCTTAGGATTGGTGCCCAAAATTGTACTCCATATTCAAGGTGTGGTCTTACTAATGCTTTGTAAAGGGCATAATTATGTTTACTTCCCTTCCATCCATTGCCCGTTTGATGCAAGATAAGATCTTGTTTGCCTTTGTAGCTTCTGCATGACATTGGGCACTATTGCTAAGCCTGCTGTCTACAAGCACTCCTAAATCCTTCTCCATCAAGGATTCCCCCAATATATCTCCATTTAATTTGTAAGTCGCCTTTTTATTCTTGCATCCCAAATGCATAACCTTACATTTATCTGTATTAAACCTAATTTGCCATTTACCTGCCCACGTTTCCAGTCTCTCCAAGTCCTTCTGAAGAGAAATTACATCCTGCTCTGATTCTATTACCTTACACAATTTAGTGTCATCAGCAAAGATGGAGACTTTGCTGTCGATCCCAACCTCAGGGTCATTAATAAACAAGTTAAAAAGCAGGGGTCCCAGTACCGATCCTTGAGGTACTCCACTCATGACTTTAGCCCAACCTGAAAAAGTTCCATTTATGACAACCCTCTGTTGTCTGTCCTTTAACCAGTTTTTAATCCAGATGCATATATTATTAGAGTCCAATTTTCTTTATTTTGTACACCAACCTCTTGTGTGAAACCGTATCAAAAGCCTTTGCAAAATCTAAGTAGACCACATCAATGGCATTACCCTGGTCTAAATTCCTACTTTCCTCCTCAAAGAAACAAATAAGGTTAGTTTGGCAAGATCTATCCTTCATAAATCCATGCTGACTATTACTAATAATTTTGTTTTCCATTAGGTATTCCTGAATATTATCCCGTATTAAACCTTCAAGTAGTTTCCCTGTTATTGAAGTCAGGCTTACAGGTCTGTAATTCCCCGGGTGTGATCAAGCTCCCTTTTTAAATATAGGCATCACATCTGCTTTACGCCAATCTTGTGGTACTGAGCCTGTGGAAATGGAGTCCTTGAATATTAAATATAATGGTTTTGCAATTACTGAGCTTAAATCCTTGAGAACTCTTGGATGTATGCCATCGGGCCCAGGTGCCTTATTTACTTTAATTTTTTCAAGTCGCTTATGAACTTCTTCCTCAGTTAAACCAATTGTTCATTAATATGGAGGTTGTGGCTTTCTCCTGTGGCGCTACTATTGAACTTGATTCTTCCCTGGTAAACACAGAGGCAAAGAATTTGTTTAATACCTCTGCTTTTTCCTTATCTCCAATAATCTGCCTACCCATCTCACACTGAAAGGGTCCTATATTTTCTTTTCTCATTTTTTTGTTATTAAGGTACTTAAAGAACTTTTTAGGGTTGACCTTACTTTCTATTGCAATCCTTTTTTCATTATCCATTTTTGCTAATTTGATTGGCCTTTTGCAATTTTTGTTACATTCCTTGAGGAAGTGTGTTGAGACACGAAACGCGTAGGGCATTTTTTATCCATATATAGGACATTTAGTGGCTTATATTTACAAGCAGTACAAGTGCTGAGTGCATTTTTCCAACAACTGTGGGGCAAGGAGGTGCAGATCGCCTTTTCCTGTATCTTCAACTGGAGATTGCCAGGTTCTGACGTCACATCCGGCAACGTCATTTCCGGTCCGCCACGAGGACGGCGTCACTTCCGGTTTTTGCCAGTAGAGAGACGCAGAAGGAATACAAGGCATCTGAGGCACCCAGCGGATCCCCCACACGCGGTCACCAGCCTCCATTGGTACTATGCGAACTACCAGCAGCCGTCCTGTGAGTGTTATCTAGGTTTTAACCCACCGGAGCGGTCTGTCAGCCATTTGTCCTTATTATCTTCTAGTTTAATAAATCAACTTTTATCATTAGCTTTGCTTAAGTGTTGTTTGTCTAGTGTGTCTGTTTGTTTTGTCTGTTTATGCCAGCCAGTTGCAATTATGTCTGTATAAATTGTTTAAACTGTGTTGCACTAAATATTTCTTTTTTCATTGCATGTTCCACTTCCACTGCATCAAGTCTTATCTGAATACCCCAGGATACAGAGACTGTTGATTTCCTTGGGACTGGAACTATTTCTACTGGATATCCAGGATTCCATTATTTTTGGACTCATTAGGCGTCGGTATCTCTTTTGTTTATTTGCTGTTTATTCTGATTGTACTGTCAAGTTACCACCAGGCTGCCTTCCGACCATAGGGCTCACCCTTAGAGTAGGGTCAATTGTTTGTAATCCCCATTAGCGCTATTATACATCACTCCCCTTTTCATTCCTTATAATTCTGATACGATGTCTCTGTCCCTTCTGACTTAAAGAATCTAAACGCCTTCCTCTTCTTGTCCATTTCCTCCCCTAACTGTTTATTTAGCCACATTGGTTTTGACTTATTTCTTTTATACTTATTACCCAAGGGTATACACTGATAAGTGTGCTTTTCTAACAATGTTTTAAAGACTGCCCATTTATCTTCTACATTTTTCCCTGCAAAAACATCATCCCATTGTATTACTACTAGATTAGACCCCGTTTATTAAAATCTGCCTTTCTAAAGTTTAAAGTCTTTGTTGAACCCAAGTAATCTGTTTTTTGATCATTTATTTCAAATGAGACCATGTTATGATCACTGTTACCCAAATGTTCCAGGACTTCAATATTTGTTATTACTTCTACATTGTTTGATATGACCAAATCCAGAACTGCCCCTCTCCTGGTTGGTTCCTCAATAATTTGGGTCATATAATTGTCTTTAAGCACCCCCAAAAACCTGTTCCCTTTTGTTGTAACGCTAATCTCATTGCCCCAGTCTATGTCTATAAAATCCCCCATTATGCAAACATGACCCAGTTTTGATGCCTTCTCCATTTGCAAAAGTATTTTAGCTTCCTCAATCTCACAGATATTTGGTGGTTTATAGCATATTCCCACAAACATTTTCTTTATACTTTTACCTCCACTGCTAATTTCTATCCACAAGGTCTCTAGGTCTCTACATTTTCATCATTCCCTTCATAGACATCATCCATTATAATAGGTTTTAGAGCCGGTTAAACATATAAACATACTCCACCTCCCCTTCTATTTGTTCGATCCTTCCGAAAAAGAGAATAACCCTCTAAATTAACTGTCCAGTCATGAGTTTCATCCCACCATGTTTCAGTAATGCCTATGATGTCATACTGCTCCCTTGTAGCTATTAATTCAAGCTCCCCCATTTTATCTGTCAGGCTTCTTGCATTAACAAGCATGCATTTAAGTTTTTTTTTTCAGCCTGTACTATTATCTTATCTGCTCCTTTCTTTCTGCTCCCACTTGGTTTAGTCTTTAGAAGTTTTCTAGTATTATCTCTATTTACTATGGGTATCTGACTGCTTCTCAAACTTGCACTTGCCCTCATTCTACCTCCATACAACCTTGTATCCTCATCTATTCCATTTAGTTCATTATCTGTTTCATTCCCCTCCCCCCTCCATCCTAGTTTAAAATCTCCTCCAACCTTTTTAGCATTCTCCCCCCTAGAACAGAAGATCCCTCTTCATTGAGGTGCAATCCGTCCCTAGAATATAGATGGCACCTGTCAGAAAAGGAGTCCCAGTGCTCTAAAAACCCAAACCCCTCCTTCCTGCACCACTTTCTTAGCCATGCATTAACCTCCCTTATCTCTGACTGTCTCCCTGCGGTAGCGCATGGCACTGGTAGTATTTCAGAAAATACTACCTTGGAGGTCCTTGCCTTAAGCTTTTGGCCTACATCCCTGTAATCATTTATTTAGGACCCTCCATCTTTCTCTAACTTTGTCATTGGTGCCAACATGTACCAAGACCGCCGGGTCAATCCCAGCCCCCCCCAACAATCTGTCTACCCGATCCGCAATGTGCCGAACCCGAGCACCCGGGAGACAACAAACTGTTCGGTTCATGCGGTCCCGGCAACAGATTGCCCTATCTACCTTCCTAATAATGGAGTCCCCTACCACCAAAATCTTTCTTTGTATCTGAGCATCCTGGGTCCCCACTGTGCTAGAGGAACTATTCCCCTGGCTGCTAGAGGAATTTGTCTCCCCCAGCCTTGCCATTTCTGCCCCAACATTCCCAATATCTTCACTCAACATGGCAAATCTATTGGGATGTGTCAGCTCAGAAACAACCTGCCTCTCCCTATTGCCCCTGCTTCCCCTTCTAACTGTCACCCAGCTACCTACCTGCTCCTCACTAACAGCGCCACCATCTGCACCACTAGTCGAAGCAAGGGCCTGCTCAGTTAGCTCTAATTCCCTTTCAAGATTGCCAATGTCCCTCAATATTGCAAGTTGCCTCTTCAGATCAGCAATCTCTGACTCTAAAGAGACCACCCGCTCACACCTCTCACAGCGGTATGCTCCTTGGAACAGCTGCTCCAAGTGCACATACTTGTGGCAAGATGTGCATTGAGTGGCATTTTCAATCCTGCTCATTCTAGCAACTATTAAGTTTAGAAGTACTAACAGTAAACTGTACTTCAATAACTATACCTTGTTTAACTGCTTCCTTGTTCAAATTGCTTCTGGTTCTAACTGCACACACTTTAACCAACCAGCACTTGAAATCAACCACACAGATCAATCAGTACACGCAAGCTCAGGATTCGTTAGGTTGTGGCGTTGTAGCCAAGGAAGGCCCAGGATGATCTCGCCGGATGGTGAGTGGATCACGTCTAAGGTTATGTTCTCCCTGTGGGTCTGTTCGCATACCAGGGAGATTTCCGCGGACTCTAGGATGATGAAGGCCGGCTGCAGGGGACGTCCATCAATGGCCTCCAAACCCACCAGGGTTTTTCTTTTTTCCAATGGGATGTTGTTCCTTGTGGCGAATTCTTGGTCTATGAAGTTTCCTGCGGAACCAGAGTCGATGAAGGCGGATGCGCTCACCGCGAGGCCCGGAGCCTGAAGGGATACAGGAATCAGGATTCTGTTGGGTAGGGGTTCTTTGGTGATGGAAGAGTTGAAAAGTACTCCCATGGGGGTTCCTCTGGGACTCCGTGGGGATTGGTCATTTCCCGACTTGAGTGGGCAGAGGAGGGCTAGGAGTAACAAGAATCTATGCTCAGCCAATGTGCCTATAACATTGGTGAGCATATATAGGCTGGATCAGCCAGCCCCAATGGGGTGGTAGCTGTGATAGGTCCAGGGCTCAACGAGCAGGTGTAGCTGTTTGTGCAGCTAAAGAATCTTGACACGGAGCTTGGGGGCGTGGTGCACGTGTCACATGCGAGCTCTGCGCGCAGTCAGTGTGCATCATGATCCGGGGGCGGAGCCAGAGTCCGCGGCGTCGGATGACGCCATTTTGGCGCGCATGCATGCTGTGCGCATCTGGTAAGGAATGTGGTCCATAGGCACCCCGCGCGTGCGTGGTGGTGCTCGAGAGGATGCGCGGAGCGGCTGTTTTTCGGTAATCCTTACAGCGGCACAAACGCACACAGAGAGACAGTGGGAGAGATACACACAGAGAGAGAGAGACAGAGACAGAGAGACAGAGACAGAGAGAGTGATACACAGAGAGAGTGATACACACAGAGAGAGTGATACACACAGAGAGAGTGATACATACAGAGAGAGTGATACACAGAGAGAGAGAGAGACACAGAGAGAGAGAGAGACACAGAGAGAGAGAGAGACACACAGGGCCTTATTCAGAGAGGGTTGATAAAAAAAATCGCCATGACTTTTAAAATGACGCTTTTTTTGCCGTTCCTATCACGGTATTCAGAAAAGCTCGATAAACAATCATATTCCATTTGTGAAACTCGGCGATAATGTTGATGCGATGTGATCGCCTCTGTCATTTGTGGCAAATGGATCATAAGTGTCGATGTTTTTATCAACTGGATTTGAACTTTGTTTTCCTCTCGGCGATATTTTTGCGAGACATTCCAAATCCCAAAAGCCTATTTAAATGGTGTCTTTCTTTTAATCAGTGTCTGTGCTGCTGTGCGGAAGTGAGAGACACACAGGCTAGTGGCATTGAGAGAGCTAGAGTTGTTTTAAAGTTTGAAAGGATTGTGTTTTGTTGTTAAATTTGCTGTACTATTGTGTGTTATTGTGAGTGTGAAAGTGTTTGTTTGGTGCGTCATTTATTTGATTTAGATCTTATTTGTGAGTGATTGTGTAATGTGTTGTTATGGACGACAGTAGTGGAAGTGACCGTGTGAGTGAGCGTAGGAGTGACCGTGTGAGTGAGCGTAGGAGTGAGCATGTGAGTGCCCGTGAGGGTGGTCGTGAGGGTGGTCGTGAGCGTGAGGGTGCTCGTGAGGGTGGTCGTGAGCGTGAGGGTGGTCGTGAGGGTGATCGTGAGCATGAGGGTGGTCGTGAGGGTGGGCATGAGGGTGAGCGTGGTCGTGAGGGTGAGGGTGGTCGTGAGGGTGACCGTGGTCGTGAGGGTGGTCGTGAGGATGACCGTGGTCGTGAGGGTGACCGTGGGCGTGTTAGTGAGGGTGGTCGTGAGCGTGTGAGTGGCGGGGTATCTGTTGGTGGTGGTATGTCTGTGCGTGTTGGGGACAGTGCGAGTGTCCTTCAGTCTGTTCCATTAACAACAGGGGAGAGCAGCAGAGCAGCTCAGTAGTTAAAAAGAAGACTGTACGCAAGAAGCGGATCGAAAAGAAACGCAATATGAAGTTTATTTAGCGGTATGATCGTCTTTATGGAAAATTAGTCGGTAAAATCATTATGCAAATGTGTCATACAAATAATGATTTACATGTATTCGTTAATATTTGTGCTTAGACATTGATATCACATAAGGATATACATGTGATTGTTTACGTATATGCATGCTATTATTTAGCGTACTGGCATCGCCCCTCGTCATGTTCGCGGACAGACTTATATTTAGAACCAGAGACATAACATAAAACACAGACATGTATATTTAGGCACTGTACCGTATATAAGTTTTTCTGGATGTGCACTGAGCTTTGTCTGTGTTTTATGTTATGTCTCTGGTTTTAAATACATATTGCCATGCTCAGTAGCACTCCTCTGTGAAACTTATATGCTTATATATATGTTGTGGGTATTTTGGGGGTTCAATTTGAGCTTGTAGGTGTTCTGTATGTTTTATAATTCTTGTGCAGCTAGTCTTGGCTGTTTTGGAGGGTGGCAACCTCCTATCCAATTGAAGCTCACTCCCTCCCACATTTAAATGGTTAAAAGCTCACTCCATGGCATCTCCAACTATCAGGGGAACTTGCCTGCATGCAGTGTGATTGTGACAAATCTATTACAGAGTGGTTTTCCTGGTAATGTACAGGTTAATAAAAGCTTCAATCAGACTTAGAACTTTTGCAACTTATATTGACAGATTTATTATAAATCATTCTTCCTGGCAATGCACAGGTTATTAAGAATTTATATTAGTGTAGGGACCCTTGAAACGTGGTCTGCCGTGAAGTTTGGCTCAAGGGCTTACAACAATTTGGCCAAAATGTTAAACTAAAAGACCATTTTATTTATTAGTTATTTATACATGTATATTTAGGCACTGTACCGTATATAAGTTTTTCTTGATGTGCACTGAGCTTTGTCTGTGTTTTATGTTATGTCTCTGGTTTTAAATACATATTGCCATGCTCAGTAGCACTCCTCTGTGAAACTTATATGCTTATATATATGTTGTGGGTATTTTGGGGGTTCAATTTGAGCTTGTAGGTGTTCTGTATGTTTTATAATTCTTGTGCAGCTAGTCTTGGCTGTTTTGGAGGGTGGCAACCTCCTATCCAATTGAAGCTCCCTCCCTCCCACATTTAAATGGTTAAAAGCTCACTCCATGGCATCTCCAACTATCAGGGGAACTTGCCTGCATGCAGTGTGATTGTGACAAATCTATTACAGAGTGGTTTTCCTGGTAATGTACAGGTTAATAAAAGCTTCAATCAGACTTAGAACTTTTGCAACTTATATTGACAGATTTATTATAAATCATTCTTCCTGTCACGGGAATATAAGAGTGCTCACCACAAACCGGACTGGACCGCGAGGCCGAGGTGGGGATACAGGAAAACCACCGCCCTACAGCCGCGTGAGCGGGTCCGGTAAGCAGAGTCGTGTAGATCTCCTTGTTCGGGAGAGGAGAGAGTAGAGTGGTAGAGGTACTTGCCAGATCCGGGGTAGGAGAGATCAGGAGTAGTCGGTGTCCAAAGCCAGGGTCGAGGAGAGGAGAAGGTAGAAGTTCGTTGGGCGAGCCGGGGTTCGAGGGTGCCAGAGATCGGGAGTCCAGGTTCAGGCTAGGGTCTGTGACGGAAGACAAAAGCAGACTGCGAAGTAGCTTGTAGCAAGCACAACTAGAGACTGACTATGCTCAGCAATCAGCTCAGGGCTGGAGGCACTAAATACTGACAGGAACCAATGAGAACCTCCAGCGGTGATGTCAGACGTAGGTAGAGCGCTGATAGGCTGAGGCAGGATGCAGAACAGGTGGGAACGGAACAATAACATTGGCGGCAGTAGAGATGGACATAGTAGCGCGCGCGCGACGGAAGGGGCGGGTTGAGTTCGCCGGACTGAAAGGCAATAGCCGTAGGCGTGCGCGGCCTTTCCACGGCGGCGCGCATGGGCAGCAGGGGCTGCCGGGAGTTCAGGAAGAAGAGGAGGTCCACGTGACCGGGTGCCGCGCGCCCCGGCAGCCGAGGTAGGAACCGCAGCGGGCAGCGGCCTTACAGTACCCCCCCCTTCAGGGTCGGACACCGGACGATCCTTACCAGATTTAAGCGGAAACTTAGAATGAAATGCCCGTACCAGCCTGGGGGCGTGGATTTGAGGAATCCATGCCCTTTCTTCGGGTCCAAAACCCCTCCAATGCACCAAATACTGGAGGCCTCCTCTAGAGATGCGAGAATCTACAATGGATTGTACCTCAAACTCTTCTTGTCCATTGACAAGTCTGGGGGAAGATGTGATGTGTTGGATCAGAGGATTGGGTACAAACGGTTTGAGTAGAGAACAATGAAAGGCGGAGGGAATCTTCATGGTAGCAGGTAGTTTGAGTCGGTAGGTAACCGGATTGATCCTCTTCAATATAGGGAATGGACCGATAAATCGGGGTGCCAGCTTTGGGGATGTGACCTTCAAGCGTATGTTCTTAGTAGATAGCCATACTTTCTGACCTGGAACGAAATCGGGTGGTCTCTGACGATGCCGATCCGCCTGCTTTTTCTGCATGGCTGTGGCCCGCTTGAGATTATCCCGAATCCTGGACCAGGAAGCTTGAAGATCCCGAATCCTCTCTTCTGCAGCTGGAACTCCTGTACTCGGCCCAGACTGAGGAAGGGTGGAGGGATGAAAGCCAAAATTAGAGAAGAATGGAGACTGTAATGTGGACTCATTCCTGAGATTATTGTGAGCGAATTCCGCCCAAGGAAGTAGGTCGAGCCAATTGTCCTGAGAGTCCGATATGAAACAACGGAGGAACTGCTCCAGTGACTGATTGGTTCGTTCAGTTTGACCATTGGTCTGTGGGTGGTATCCCGAGGAGAAGTGAAGTGCCACATTAAGTTTTTTACAGAAGGCCCTCCAGAATTTTGAAACAAATTGTGACCCCCGATCAGAAACTATGGTCTGAGGTGACCCATGGAGCCTTGACAAATACTTCGGCAAGTTTAGGGGCACTGGGTAGACCTTTAAGTGGGATAAAGTGCGCTTGTTTAGAAAAGCGATCGACCACTACTAATATAGTGTCCATACCCTTGGATTTGGGTAGGTCGACAATAAAGTCCATCGAGAGATGTTCCCAAGGACGATCGGGAATAGGGAGGGTTTGCAGGAGTCCTGGAGGTTTATTCCATGGAGTCTTGTTCTGTGCGCAGGTGGAATATGCTGAGACGAAATGTTGAATGTCCTTACGCATGCTAGGCCACCAAAACGTTCGTTGCAGGAGGTCAATAGTCCTTTTGATCCCTGGATGACCTGCCGTTTTAGCAGCGTGCCCCCATTGCATTACCTTCTGACGGAAGGTAGGGGGTGTAAAAAGTCGTCCAACTGGCACCCTGAGACCCTGCGGGATTTGATCTTGAACCTTGGTGATCTCTGATAGTGCGTCAAAGGTACTGGCAAACAGGACACATTTCGGAGGAAGGATAGTCTCTTGGGGATCTTCGGTTTTGTCCTCTACAGAGAATTGACGAGACAGTGCATCGGCTTTAGTGTTTTTGGAACCCGGGAGATATGAAATCAGGAAGTTGAACCGGGTGAAGAAAAGGGACCAACGTACCTGCCGAGCGCTCAGACGGCGGGCAGTCTCAATATATAAGAGGTTCTTATGGTCCGTAAGGATGGTGACGGGGTATTCAGTGCCTTCCAATAGATGTCACCACTCTTCCAAAGCCATCTTGATCGCGAGGAGCTCACGGTTACCCACATCATAGTTCCGTTCGGCTGCAGAATTTTTTTTAGAAAAGAATGCGCAGGGATGCAGTCTGGCCTGTGGGTTCTTCCTTTGAGATAAGATCGCCCCTGCCCCTATGTCCGACGCATCCACCTCGAGAGTGAAGGGCTGTGCTGGATCACGATGCACCAAGATAGGTGCTGTGACAAAGGCTTCCTTGAGAACCTGAAAAGCCATGATGGCATCGGGGGACCATAGTGCGGGATTGGCGTTCTTCTGAGTGAGGGCCGTGATGGGTGCGACCAGCGAGGAAATTTTTTTTATGAACCTGCGGTAATAGTTGGCAAAACCTAAAAACCTCTGTACCGCTTTCAAAGAGAGGGGGCGAGGCCAGTTCAAGACGGCTTCCACCTTGGTAGGATCCATCGCGAGTCCTGTGTCGGAGATTATGTACCCCAAAAATGACGTCGATGACTGATGGAAGTGGCATTTTTCAAGCTTTGCGAACAGTCGGTTCTCCCGTAACCTCTGAAGTACTTGTTTGACATGCCGAGTATGTTCCAGGGGATTCTGCGAGAATATCAGGATGTCATCTAGGTAGACCACCACGTGTTGATCCAGCAGATCTCTGAAGACGTCATTAACAAAATCCTGGAAGACAGCTGGCGCGTTACAGAGACCAAAGGGCATCACGAGGTACTCATAGTGCCCATCACGCGTGTTGAAGGCTGTCTTCCACTCATCTCCCTTACGAATCCGGACCAGATTGTAGGCTCCACGGAGATCTAGTTTGGAAAAGATAGTGGCGCCTTGTAACCTGTCGAAAAGTTCGGCAATCAAGGGAAGGGGATACCGATTCCTGACAGTCACCTTGTTGAGGCCACGGTAATCGATGCAAGGACGAAGTGTGCCGTCCTTTTTCTTTACAAAAAAGAAACCTGCTCCTGCTGGAGAAGAGGACTTACGTATGAAGCCTCTCTGGAGGTTCTCCTGTATATAAAGTTTCATCGCCTTGGTCTCGGGGGGGGAAAGTGGGTAGGTACAACCTCTGGGGGGAATCGCGCCAGGAAGAAGGTCGATTGGGCAATCGTAGGCGCGATGGGGTGGTAATTCCTCCGCCTGAATCTTGTCGAAGACATCTCTGAACTCCCAGTAGGCGTCCGGAAGAAGGGGATTCTTGGGTTCCGGATGTGTGGCAGCTACTAGGGCATTAGATGAAACCAGACAAGTGTCTTGACACCGATCTCTCCAGGTGAGGGGTTGTGACTGAAGCCAGTCGATCTGGGGATTATGGTGCTGGAGCCATGGAAGACCCAATATCACGTCTACTGCCGGCGTGTGGATGGCATCCAACTGAATTTGTTCGGAATGGTGTCCTGACATCTTAAGACGGAGGGGAATGGTCTGATGAGAGATAAATGCGGGTTGCAAAGGCCTACCGTCAATGGCTTCAAGGCCTACGGGCCAATCCTTGGCTACCAGAGGGATCTGGTGTCTCTCCGCAAATGATTGATCAATGAAATTCCCCCCAGAACCGGAGTCTAGAAAGGCCCTCGTAGAGATGTCTCCAAAGTCCCCTGATAGAGTTATAGGAAGAAGTATCTTAGATGGTAGTTTGGGAGAGAAAGGAGAGGTTACCATGGCCAGTGTAGTTCTCCCAGTACTCACTGGGGGCTGGCGTTTCCCGACTTGGAGGGACAGGTACTCACCAGGTGTCCACCATTACCGCAGTAGAGGCAGAGACCCGCCCGACGGCGACGTAGTCTTTCCGTTAACGAAAGGCGAGCTCCACCCAACTGCATGGGTTCTTTGGAGGATACGGCAACGGGCTCCCCTGGAGCTGTATGTGAAGAGAAAGTGGATTGGGTACCTTTTAGACGCTTTCCTTTCTCTACTCTTCGCTCCTGAAGCCGCTGGTCCATACGGATACTGAGTGCGATGAGTGCATCCAATGATGTAGGGCGCTCCAGTGCGGCCAGCTCGTCTTTGAGGGTGTCATTCAAACCCTGCCAAAACACTGCGGCGAGTGCTTCATCATTCCACTTTGTTTCAGCGGAAATGGTGCGAAACTCCAGTGCGTAGCGTGCCACCGAGCGATTACCCTGTAAAACATTGAGGAGAGAAGAAGTGGCCGTTACCCTCCTTCCTGGTGTATCGAACACCTTCCGGAATTCAGTACAAAACCGGTCCAGGCTGGAGGTCAGCTCCGGGCGATGCTCCCATATGGGTGTAGCCCAGGCCAGAGCGTCATCGGTCAGCAGAGAGTAGATGTACGCAACCTTGGAACGAGGAGTCGGGAAGTGAGAGGGTAACAGTTCAAATTGGACGGAACACTGCGCCAGAAAGCCACGGCATGCTGAAGGCTCTCCCGAATAGCGATTGGGGTAAGGTAGACGAGGTTCCGGGGAATGATTCAAAGGTACCGGCGGAGAGAAAATAGGAGCAGGAGGAGCGGCAGCAGCCTCGGGAGAGGACAGAAGGGATTTGAGTTGCTCCGAAATGGTACCCAGGGAATTTTGGAGCATTTCCATACGCTGGTTATTTTGGGAGAGACAGTTCTCTACTTCCTTGAACAGGCCATCGTGTTCGCTCAGGCGTCGACCCACCTCGGCGGAGTCCAGGTCTGTTGGGCTGAGCATAATGTCACGGGAATATAAGAGTGCTCACCACAAACCGGACTGGACCGCGAGGCCGAGGTGGGGATACAGGAAAACCACCGCCCTACAGCCGCGTGAGCGAGTCCGGTAAGCAGAGTCGTGTAGATCGCCTTGTTCGGGAGAGGAGAAAGTAGAGTGGTAGAGGTACTTGCCAGATCCGGGGTAGGAGAGATCAGGAGTAGTCGGTGTCCAAAGCCAGGGTCGAGGAGAGTAGAAGGTAGAAGTTCGTTGAGCGAGCCGGGGTTCGAGGGTGCCAGAGATCGGGAGTCCAGGTTCAGGCTAGGGTCTGTGACGGAAGACAAAAGCAGACTGCGAAGTAGCTTGTAGCAAGCACAACTAGAGACTGACTATGCTCAGCAATCAGCTCAGGGCTGGAGGCACTAAATACTGACAGGAACCAATGAGAACCTCCAGCGGTGATGTCAGACGTAGGTAGAGCGCTGATAGGCTGAGGCAGGATGCAGAACAGGTGGGAACGGAACAATAACATTGGCGGCTGTAGAGATGGACATAGTAGCGCGCGCGCGACGCGCGACGGAAGGGGCGGGTTGAGTTCGCCGGACTGAAAGGCAGGAGCCGTAGGCGCGCGCGCGGCCTTTCCACGGCGGCGCGCATGGGCAGCAGGGGCTGCCGGGAGTTCAGGAAGAAGAGGAGGTCCACTTGACCGGGTGCCGCGCGCCCCGGCAGCCGAGGTAGGAACCGCAGCGGGCAGCGACCTTACACTTCCTGGCTGTTTTGGAGGGTGGCAACCTCCTATCCAATTGAAGCTCACTCCCTCCCACATTTAAATGGTTAAAAGCTCACTCCATGGCATCTCCAACTATCAGGGGAACTTGCCTGCATGCAGTGTGATTGTGACAAATCTATTACAGAGTGGTTTTCCTGGTAATGTACAGGTTAATAAAAGCTTCAATCAGACTTAGAACTTTTGCAACTTATATTGACAGATTTATTATAAATCATTCTTCCTGGCAATGCACAGGTTATTAAGAATTTATATTAGTGTAGGGACCCTTGAAACGTGGTCTGCCGTGAAGTTTGGCTCAAGGGCTTACAACAATTTGGCCAAAATGTTAAACTAAAAGACCATTTTATTTATTAGTTATTTATACATGTATATTTAGGCACTGTACCGTATATACGTTTTTCTGGATGTGCACTGAGCTTTGTCTGTGTTTTATGTTATGTCTCTGGTTTTAAATACATATTGCCATGCTCAGTAGCACTCCTCTGTGAAACTTATATGCTTATATATATGTTGTGGGTATTTTTGGGGGTTCAATTTGAGCTTGTAGGTGTTCTGTATGTTTTATAAGACTTATATTTAGGCCTCGTTCAGGGTGGCACAGGAACGAGTTGGAGGGCTCGTGCGTTCGCGTCAGTCTGCTGGGCGATCTGTGCTCATCATCCCAAGCAGTCATTTTCAAGAGGGGATGAGGCGGGGCTAGAGACAGCAGTTTAAGGATCGTTGTTGCTGGCTTTAAATAATTGTAAAGAATGATTTCATTTGCTGCCAAAGTAAAAGTGACGCTGCTGCAGCTTCAATAAACAACCTGTGTTTTTTTTTTTAAACTGTAACCAGCGTCAACTCCGTACTTCGGAGACAGGGCAGCTGCTACCTTGACAACCGCAAAGCACTTTACATACATTGTTTTGTGGTGCCGCCCTCACGTAAGCACGCCGACCCCCTCTGAAGCCTGCACCCTGAACGAGACGGTCTATGACACGTCTTTATGCGCATCAAAACCACGCTTGCAGACCGCAGCTGAGGGTATAGGGCAGACCTGGACAACTCCAGTCCTCGAGGGCCGCAAACAGGCCAGGTTTGCAGGATATCCCTACTTCAGCATAGCTGACTCAATAAGTGGCTCAGTATGAGTGAGCCACTAATTGAGCCATCTGAGCTGAAGTAGGGATATCTTTAAAACCTGGCCTGTTTGCGTCCCTCGAGGACTGGAGTTGTGCAGGCCTGGTATAGGGCTTTGTTTGTGGCGCATGCTCGCTAGGCGGACGTGCAGGCGCTTGCAGTGTGGCCTCAGCAACCATGTTGACACATGTAATCATTTATCATATAGATATAACTGCGTATAGCTACATTTAGCTTCTCTTCATATGTTAATAACATATCTCTTAACACTTTTATGTTTGCTTGTCAAGGCAAGACATCCGCCAGGGTCAAAAAAGAATTGTGGAAAGAGGTGGAAATCTCTGTTTCGGCGTGTGGCAATCAAGTCCGATCCTATATATATGTAATGTATACCTTGTTCATTTATGTAACTGTACTTGTAACCATGTATTATTTGTTTTACTCTGTGCCCAGGACATACTTGAAAACGAGAGGTAACTCTCAATGTATTACTTCCTGGTAAAATATTTTATAAATAAATAAATATATGAATTGTCGTAAACGTTTCCAAGATATAAAAAGTAATGTTTAAAAAAAAATACATGCCATACGTATAAGTGCAACTACTACTGGAAAGGACCTCCTGGGCCATATTTAAGATTGACGGAGATGGAGGAGCAGGTTGCTCACATCCTGAACCCATTATTGCTTGAGGGTTTGCCTGGGGATCGTGATATTGGTATATACGACTCTACATTTCCCCCAGGTCAGTAAATGTACCTGACTAATATTGACCATGTACCCAACAATTCCACAATTACTAATTTACCTTTCAAACACGTCAAGATATTTAGATTAATAATAATTCACATGTAGCCCTCAATTGCCCAATTACATTCATTCTTGTCACATTATTTAGGTAACAACAATATGAATTCATGACAGTTTCACATGTACTTGTAATTTGTAATAATTTAATACATAAACTTCATGTGAATCGAAAAAAAATTACACACACATTTATACTGTAATTCATAGTAAACATACTATGTATGACCAAAATATTATCCCATCAATGTAATCCAATTTATATGTCTCAGATGTAGCTGATGTCAATTTGAATTAACTCACATATATACACAATAAGGATGTAATTACATTAATATTCTTATTGAACGTGTATGTAACTTGCACATTTTTTTCCAATTTTATATCAAATGTACATAGTGGCGCCAGTATCTGTGGTCTCACCACGTGCATCAGCAGTTTCCTCATCTGCATCGTCTGTCTCCTCACATGCATCTGCGGTCTCATCACCATTACCAATTGAAGGTGAGCCCTGAAAATTCTCTATATTGTGTAACCTTGTGTGTGAACGCTGTGGCACGTGATGCACACTGTGTGTACGGGTTCATGGGGTGTGTTTGTCGATGTATGTGTAGTTATTTAGATTTAATTGATTTTAATAACACATATGACAATATATTGTCTCAAATAACATGTGCAACGTCAAAATGTATATACACACTGTTTGCAGTAATACACATTCAGTATCACAAGCTACAATCACATACTTTGACTTGTCTTTGACGATTGTCCCGCTACACGTTCACTGCTGTGCGCGTGCACATACTATAGGACAGCTGGCTAACCACAGCCACTAATTTGGGCGTGCGCACGTTGTGGCAACCACACACAATATCACCACAAATGTACCCGGGTTATCATTCATATTAGCATGGGACAATTACATGTGTGAATTATAAGAACTATGAACAATTCACAATATACAGCTGATATTGTAGACTCAATATAAATAGTAGGATAATGTGTTTAAATACCATAAATTGTCATCCCTGAAATTATATATATATATATATATATATATATTATACATATAGTTAATACAGCATACAGTTGTATTTGTATATATATATATATATATATATATATATATATATATGTATGTATGTATGTATGTATGTCTTCTGCAGGTCACACTCTAAGTATGTTTTTCTATTACATTACATTTGTAGTGCACAATTGACCAGCAGATATTTAATTTATGGACTGATGTCCGCATTGAAGGTGTTAGTTATAATGAAATTATCATGCTTTTAAAATACACATTATGTGACTTAATAAAGGTGTGTAAATTTATTATTTGTATCATTTCATTTCAGAGATAACTCCTGTCTTGGTAGCTTCAGATTCTTCATCGGTGGCATCTATGTCACATAGTCAGAAATTAACATCTAGAAAACATGCTCGTGGCAAACAACATAACTTGTCTTCGCAACAACAATCTGAACAGCGGTTTTTCAATTCACAAAAAACACGTCACCAAGACATGATGGCTGTGCAAAAGGAAATCGTAGCAGAGCTGGTCAACATTAAAAACATTTTAAACAGGAATAGTACTGCATTCGACTTACACAATTCATTGTTACATTCCATAGACGAAAGTCTGATCAAACAGAACGAGCTACAGGCCTGTGCAATACTGTCGAGAAGACATGATCTTGGTTCATCTACATTTGATCGTGGTTTAGGCATTTTTCCAACACCTACTTCAAAGCATGAATCTCCACCATTGTCCTCCTCTCCGGCAACATCTTTGCCATCATTTCAGACACCATTATTGGCAGCCTCTCCTGCAACATTGATTGTCTCCTCTCCAGCACAATTGTTAGCAGCTTCTCCTGCAACCTTGAATGCTTCAGCACAATTTGTAGCAGCTTCTCCTGCAACCTTCAAGACCTCTGCTTCAGCAACATTCGTAGCAGATTCTCCTGCAACCTTGAATGCTTCAGCACAATTCGTAGCGGCTTCTCCTGCAACATTGAATGCTTCAGCACAATTCGTAGCAGCTTCTCCTGCAACCTTGAATGCTTCAGCACAATTCATAGCAGCTTTTCCTGCAACCTTGAATGCTTCAGCACAATTCGTAGCAGCTTCTCCTGCAACCATGAATGCTTCAGCACAATTTGTAGCAGCTTCTCTGCAACCTTGAATGCTTCAGCACAATTGGTAGCAGCTTCTCCTGCAAGGTTTGTTGCTTCTGCTCCTGCAACGTTGATGGCTTCTGCTCCTGCAACATTGGTGCCAGCTTCTTCTGCAACCTTCAATCCCGCTGCTGCAGCACAATTCGTAGCAGCTTCTCCTGCAACCTTCAATCCCGCTGCCGCAGCACAATTCGTAGCAGCTTCTCCTGCAACCTTCAATCCCGCTGCTGCAGCACAATTTGTAGCAGCTTCTCCTGCAACCTTCAATCCCGCTGCTGCAGCACAATTCGTAACAGCTTCTCCTGCAACCTTCAATCCCGCTGCTGCAGCACAATTCGTAACAGCTTCTCCTGCAACCTTCAATCCCGCTGCTGCAGCACCATTCGTAGCAGCTTCTCCTGCAAGCTTTGTGGCTTCTTCTGCTCCTGCAACATTGGTCCCAGCTTCTCCTGCTAGCCAAAAAAAAAAAATACGATTAGGAACAACTAAGAGAACAGTGCTACGCAAATACTGGTGCTCTGTGTTGGGTTCATGGAAAAAGCTGAGTCAATGTAACACAACAAAGGAAACTGAGCATGTCTCTGCTTTGGTACAGATACAACCATATACACACATGTCAGGTACATTACACTCGACACAGCAAGCTCAAACGATGCCACTGCCAACTACACAGCCATGTGAAACTATGCCAGTGCCAACTACACAGACGTGAAACGATGCCTCTGCCATCTACACAGCCATGTGAAACTATGCCAGTGCCGACTATACAGACATGTGAAACGATGCCAGTGCCAAATACACAGCCATTTCAAACGATGCCACTGCCAACTTCACAGCCATGTGAAACGATGCCACTGCCAACTAAACACAGCCATTTCAAACGATGCCACTGCCTACTGCACAGCCATGTGAAACGATGCCACTGCCTACTACACAGCCATGTGAAACGATGCCACTGCTAACACCAGGAAATGCTATAGTGAGCCCCATAATGTTACGTGGTCGTGGCAGAGGTCGCACACGCCTACAACACACACATTCAACGCAACGCCCATTGACTAGATCTCAAACCTTGCTGTCTGAAAATGAATAAATATTGTCATGTTCAAAGTACTTGTGAACTTATTATTGGCTCATACAAACACAACATTGTATGTGTTGAAAATACATACATTACCCTATCTAAGTTTATTGTGTAATGTTTTTTAAGCACACTTTGATTAACTCACGAGTACATGTTAATAAATTGTACTACATCACTTATATAAATGGATTAAAGAACTGGACAAACCTGGGTTTCATACATGATTTAACTAACAAATACACTGCCATGACATTAGACACTGTCAATAAAAGGTGTAATCAAAACAAGGCTGTATGCAAACAAATTTGTTCAAAGCAATTGCTAAAATTGTGACCATGTGGAGCATTCATACTATAGTGCCGACCAACTTTATTCTAACTCGGCTATGCCGTGTAAAAACACATGGGGGCGTTTGCGAGCTGTTGTCTTTGAAGCCGTCCCCTATAATGAATTGTAATGCAGTATATATACTGTATATATATATATATATATATATATATACTGTATAACAACAACCCCTATAACCCCTAACATACAGTAATGTACACATACAGTACTGTATATGCACATCAATGGGGCGAGATGTGTTTGCAGCAGAGAGAGATCCGCTGCTCTCTCTGCGCAAACATCGGCACATTAAAAATTATTTAAAATACATTTTTATTCCTAGTGTACATGTGCAGGGGGTCTCGGGAGCTGAACCGCGTTGGTTTCAGGTCGGGGGACCCCCTGCTTCCCGAGATACAGCCCCCTTTATGAGGTGCCGGTATCCCTCTGCGTTTAAAGATCCCGATCACGTGACCGCGGCCTGTAAAGCAAGCAGAGGGATACCGGCACCCCCTAAAGGGGCCTGTATCTCGGGAAGCAGGGGGTCCCCGGACCTAAAACCAAAACGTTTCTGCTCCGGAGACCCTCTGCACATCTACACTGTGAATAAAAAACATATATAAATAAAAACTCATTCCTTACCTTAGCGGCTATGTGCTACGGTAACGAAGCAGCATTTCTGTATTTTAATAATATTGTACAGTGAGCAGGGGGTTCCCTTAGCCACAAATTAATGCTCAGGGGACCCCCTGCTCCTGCACAATATTATTAAAAATACAGAAATGCTGCTTCATTGCCATAGCATATAGCCGCTAAGGCAATGAAGGGGTTAACCCACCGTGCCCGCTTTATTGTGGGTAGCGGGGGTGGGTGAAGGGGGTATTTGGCCCTTGGTGTGAGTTTAGGACTTGCGGGGGGGTTGCGGGTGCACTTAACCCCTTCACGACCGTAGCAGTTAATACCGCTACAGTCATGAAGGGGTTAAGCCCTCCCGCTACCCCCCGCAAGCCCTAAACAACCACCGTTGGGTCTAATACCCCCTTCACCCACCCCCACTACTCACAATAAAAAAAACTCACACACAGCAGCCGCCCAAAAAAAATTAAATCTAAATAAATAAATAAATGACTATAAATAAATACATTTGAAATACATTTTTATTTATAGTGTAGATGTGCAGGGGGTCTCCGGAGCTGAACTGCGTTGGTTTCAGGTCGGGGGACCCCCTGCTCCCCGAGATACAGACCCCTTTATGAGGTGCCGGTATCCCTCTGCATTTAAAGGTCCCGATCACGTGACCGCGGCCTGTAAACAAAGCAGAGGGATACCGGCACCCCCTAAAGGGGCCTGTATCTCGGGGAGCAGGGGGTCCCCGGACCTAAAACCACAGCGGTTCTGCTCCGGAGACCCTCTGCACATGTACAGTATAAATAAAACACACATCAATAAAGAATCGTTCTTTACCTTAGCGGCTATGTGCTATGGTAACAAAGCAGCATTTCTGTATTTTTAATAATATTGTACAGTGAGCAGGGGGTTCCGTGAGCCAGAAATTAATGCTCAGGGGACCCCGAGATACAGGCCCCTTTTGCGGGTGCCGGTATCCCTCTGCTTTGTTTACAGGCCGCGGTCACGTGATCGGGACCTTTAAACGCAGAGGGATACTGGCACCTCATAAAAGGGTCTGTATCTCGGGGAGCAGGGGGTCCCCCGACCTGAAACCAACGCGGTTCAGCTCCGGAGACCCCCTGCACATGTACACTATGAATAAAAATATTTTAAATAATTTTTAATGTGCCGATGTTTGCGCAGAGAGAGCAGCGGATCTCTCTCTGCTGCAAACACATCTCGCCCCCGCCGGCCCATAGTATCATTGATGTGCATATATAGTACTGTATGTGTACAGTACTGTATGTTAGGGGTTATAGGGGTTGTTATGCAGTATATATATATACTGTACAGTATATATATATATACTGCATTACAATTCATGCATTTATGCCATCTGGCGGACACGTGAAACATTGCAGCCTAATAAATCCTGAACCATTTTAAACCAGCCGGGCATCACCCCTGGCTTGGAACGCGGCATGCTCTGGGTGAACAGATTAAGCTATTCCAGGTACCTGCCAGGTACAAACTGGTGATTTGTTAGAATAAAGTCTGTCGCAGCAGTACGTGCACACTCTCAAACTCGTTGTAATGAAAATTAACAACACAGTTTTATGGTACGTAAGCTTTGTATTGTCCAAATACAATATCAAGTAATGTAAATTTGAACACAGACAAAAGTACATAAGATTAGAACATAATCTATGTATGTGTGTGTGTGTGTGTGTGTATATATATATATATATATATATATATATATATATATATATATATATATATATATATACAAAAACACAGAAAATTTATTATTTTTACTTTTATTTTTACAATCACCTTTTATTTTTATAGAGATATTATATAGTGATAGGTTGGCGCTAATATTTTTTCTCTTGTTGTGATATATATATATATATATATATATATATATAAAGCAGAAAATAGCCGTGTTAGTCCAGTTGCGATAGTGCAGAATAAATGAGTTCTTCAGTATTCGGTGATACCTTTTTTATTGGACTACCAATTTATGTCATAGGACAAGCTTTCGAGAGTTATCCTCTCTTCTTCCGGTCAAGCAATTCTGATATACAAAGGAATCTATGGCTAAAACAGCTAATCTATGGCTAAAACAGTGTAAAGAGAGGGGGGAAAAATCTTGAACAAAGATTCCTAACTACATGCCTCCACAAACCCTACAAATATTACAGATACATTGATGACCTGTTTATAATATGGAGTGAAGTAGAGATAGAACCCAAATACAGCACTCAGGTTCACGCTCTGTATGTTAAGTGAATGATTTAAAACATAACTTTATTGTATCACATATATAAAATAATGGGTGTTAAAAACTGACGACATGAAGGAAAAGTGACCTTCAATACTAGAACCATATAGGTTTAGGGTCTAGAGTGTAGGTGTGTTATGTGAATTACAGATAGCAAATTAAGCTGATCTTCACCGCATTCAGTCTCAGATTGCGAGGTGATGCGGTTCCCTGCTCGTGTGGTTACACAGGTTCTTAAAGTGCCCCGATGGACACTGCTTATATTTGTAATTTGTTTTCAATGATCCCTGGGTTAAGGAGGTATCAGTCACTGTACATGAGTATACCTGTCCTCAGGGTCACAACATTTACAGTTTATCACCTATTAAGCAGCTGAGAGCTCACTATTACCGATTATCGCCTCTGATTTTTATTGTGCAACAGCTCATGTATTCTGATCAAACTTTCTTTGGTTGCTACCCACAGTTATATGTGTCAGTGTGCTCTTCCCTGCATTAGTCTGCACACAGTGCAATTAACCTGTGTACACTACCACTGAGGTTATTAGGGGTCAGACCCTCACTATCACTCTATACTATAGCAGGGCACCATAGGTCAACCAGACCAAGCACCGCACCTACCTAAAAGGTCACTATAATTACTGACTGGAGTCTTAACTCCTCATTTACCTTATTAGCATTATGAGTGACCGGTAGCTACTTACCTGATAGTCCCTGAGCACACAATAAATATCCAGCCATACTTGGTTCGCTTTAGGCGCTTGCGGACATTAGTACTCTCCTTAGAGCCAGTGAGTATAGATTGGACAGATCCGCATAAGGATTTTAGCTTAATTTGCTATCTGTAATTCACAGAACACACCTACACTCTAGACCCTAAACCTATATGGTTCTAGTATTGAAGGTCACTTTTCCTTCAGGTCGTCAGTTTTTAACATCCATTATTTTATATATGTGAAACAATAAAGTTATGTTTTAAATCATTCACTTAACATACAGAGCGTGAACCTGAGTGCTGTATTTGGGTTCTATCTCTACTTCACTCTCTATTGTGCATATACCCAAAGCACCGTTCATCTATTACCTGTCTGAGGCAGTAGCAGGGGCTCCCCTATCATTGGGCAGTTTCTCCCCCAAGATGGTCTTTACCTTATTCTGTCCCTAGCTCGCCTTACACTTACAACATTATGTCAGGATTCCTGTCAGGGTTGCCTGACTTTCAAACATGGCAGAAGGAGGCAGAGGATGTTTTCTCCAGTGAGTTTGAAGGGGAAGACACCTCCACACAACCTAACATCTCCAAATTCTTTACAGAACTTGATGAAATTTACAGAAACCGTATAAGAGCATGGTGGGAAATATTTGGGTTTGAAAATTATTTGTCAGCTGAACTTATCCCCAGAGGGCTACACGCCAATGTTGCCCCAGCCCATAATATAGTGGACGAGGATTTCATTAGGTCATGGGAGCTGATTTTAAAACAATGCTCTATTATGTTGATGAATTTATTATTAGAATACCATAGAGATAAATTGAAGAACATAGAGAGTGTACTTGAACTGAAACTTTCAGAAGTCGAAACATGGAGACCAAATCCCAAATTTACAGAACTTGAAGGCAAACTAGGGATTAACATTGATAAATTTGCCAAAGAGTTAAAAGAACGTAAACGTATTAAATACGCAAGAGATAAAAAAGATTTCCAAGAAAACAAGATCTTTCGATATAAACTTAATAAAAAGAAACATAGAATCAGTACACCAGAACAGGCCTCATCCACTGAATGGGAGAAATCGGATAGCGAGGATGAAAGAGCTAACATACTCCTTGCAGAAGGCATGGCTAACCAGATAGCAACCACCTCTCACACTCCCTCTCAGGTTCCTTTTTTAGAACAAAACAGAATGGCATCTGGCCTAAAAGGAAAAGGAAAACAAGAAGATGGAAAGGTATGGGTGTTAAGGAGCCAGGCCAGGGGACAACAACACCCCAGGAAAAGGGGCAAACCCCCGAGATATTAGGGGATAGTAAGCTACAAGTTGTGAACCTGTCAGATATGATCCTCAACGAACACCATCTTAAACTACTTAGTACGGGTCTATCTTATTCACCGACAGCCAGTATGGACTTATTTGAGTGGGTCAAAGATATTAACCTATTCGGGAGGAAACTGAAATTACACAAATTCTTCCGTATGAGAGAAATCAGGATAGCCAATTCCCTTGATATTACACCTCTAGACACTCAGGATCTAGAGGTTTATAATAATCTCGAGGCACTATTGGAAGAAAGCAATAGGACACCTGGGGAAGGTCCTTACACTGATTTACGTCCCAACTCTAAGTTCATACCTTTTAGCGAGAATTTCGCTAATATCGAAGTGTTCATCAACTTGGTCACTAGGGATCTTGAACATCTGACCCTAGGCCGACTACCAGATAACCTCACAGCTCAGGAAAGGAAAGCACTGAAAGATTTAAGTATGAATGGTGACATAGTTATCAAACCTTCAGACAAAGGGGGGGAATCAGGTGATTCAGCATAGTACAGACTATAAGAAAGAAAATCTCAGACTCTTATCAGATAAGAGTTGCTATGAAATACTGGGGGAAGATCCAACCATTAACTACAATAAAGAACTAGGTATTGTCCTTCAAAAAGGCTTTGAAGACAAAGTCATCAGCCAAAACGAACTTGACTACATTTGGGTGAAATATCCTAAAATAGCTACGTTCTATAGTCTGCCTAAACTGCACAAGAATAAGGTCCCCCCGCCGGGTAGACCAATTGTGTCAGGGATAGGCAACCTGACAGAACGGGCCAGTTCCTACGTGGATAAAATACTGAGACCCTTTGTGTTAACCCTACCGTCCTATCTTAGGGACACCAAAGATGCTCTCAAAAGGCTGGACAATATATGCATCAGCAGTGATACCTTACTTGTCAGCTTGGACGTGGAGGGACTGTACACTAGTATAGACCATGAGTATGGGCTTAAAGCAGTGTCTCACTTTTTGAAAACCAGAGGTAGGTGGCATACGAAACACAACACCTTTACCTTGGATATTCTCAAATTCGTACTTACCAGGAACTACTTCCTCTTTGATAAAAAACTGTACCATCAGTTAAGGGGCACAGCCATGGGTACCAAATGTGCCCTTACATATGCCAACCTCTACCTGGGATGGTGGGAATCCCAGGTAGTATTCACTGAGGAGATGGAGGTATATACAGAGCACATTGACCTCTGGGTGCGCTACATCGACGATGTGCTTGTCTTGTGGCGTGGCCCAGAGGTAACTCTCAAAGAGTTTATTAAAATACTCAACACCAACCAATTTAACCTCCATCTGACTTTGGAATACAATAGAGACACCATGTGCTTTCTTGATTTGAGGATATCCAGAGGCACTGAAGGTATCCTTCACACCACCATCTTCAGGAAAGCCACTGCCACCAATAACATCTTAGAGGCTAGTAGTCACCATCCTAAAGCCCAGGTTAACGGCATACCCACTGGCCAATTACTAAGGCTCAGACGTAACTGCAGCACGGATCAGGAGTTTGAGGTCCAGTCCCTTAACATGAGTCTACGATTTGCAAATAGGGGCTATAGCAAACGTAGTATCAAAAAGGCGTATAAACGAGCCAAACACACCAACCGGAGATCACTCATAATGGATAAACCATTCAATCCACAAGATAAAGTGATAAGGTTCATAAGTACGTTTAATAGGGAATGGCCTCAAGCCCATAACATTCTCCAGAAACACTGGCACATCTTAACAGCGGATGAACTACTCAAAGGGGTTATAAAGAACTACCCGTCCATGACAAGTAGACGTGCTAGGAACCTACGCGATCTACTAGTTCAGAGTCACTTCAAAGAAGAGACACCCAGAACCTGGCTTCCACCCAAACCCTCAGGGTCATACACCGTTCAAAGTTGTAAAGCATGCCAGTACATGAGAACAACTAAACAATTCCACAACTGGGACAGCACTAAAACGTACAAAATACGTGGATTTATTAACTGTCTCAGTACGGGTGTAATATATCAAGGCATCTGCAAATGTGGAAAGATCTATGTGGGAAAAACGAAAAGATGTCTGAAACAGAGAGTACTCGAACATATCGGTACCATTAGGAACAATGCTGATAAACCTCTATCCAGACACGTCAACCTGTTCCACAATGGAGATCAAAAGGCCAATACCTTCTGTGGCATTGATAATCTTATGAGGGGGCCTAGGAAGGGGGACTGGGACAGAACCCTCTTACAGCGTGAGTCTAAATGGATATACACGTTGGGCACACTCTCACCTCATGGCCTCAATGAGGGCTATTTATTTAGCCCATTTCTGTAAATCACTCAGTCGCCAGTTCCTATGTGATACATCTCTCCCCCCCGCCAAACCCCCCCCCCCCCCTCCCTGTTTCACCGGCTGTCACCAGCCCCACCTTTGCCATTTTGAGATCAGGCAATCTCTAGATCCTGATTAAATCCACTATTTAGTGGTAATTTTGACTATCTGTGGTTTCTCTGGACCACTATCTACTGTAAAGTAACTCTCACTGTATCTGCCACTTATTACCCCTGAAGCACACTGAGGCTTGATACTATAAATATGCTGAATCTGACTAACTAGGAATTAAAACACATACAATAGTCATTCAGACAATTTCACCTTTATTGTGTAAATACATGCAGTCATACATTTGGTTACACTCACTGCGCAGATAGCGCAGCCTCCCGCATGTCCCAGCACACCAGGGGTTACTCGTGACGTCATCCACCAGAAAGGACCTATAAATACCTGCCTAACAGCAGGGTACACTTAGGATTACTTACACTCACGCCTTGATAAAGCCTCTCGCGAAACGCGCGCGTCGGCGGCTCTGTTCTCCAACGTGCACGCGCAGGGGTCTGATCTTCACCGCATTCAGTCTCAGATTGCGAGGTGATGCGGTTCCCTGCTCGTGTGGTTACACAGGTTCTCAAAGTGCCCCGATGGATACTCTGAACCTCTCTAGTCCTCTCTAATATTGGCATCGGTAGTTCTATTTATGGTAGAGGTAATATGCACTAATTAGGTCCCTTGCTTTACAGCGAGCTGCATTGGATACTATTACCACTCAGGGATTCCCTGATAGCAGCCTATAGGGACTCTACAGTTCTCAACAGCACTCAGACTGCTTATATTTGTAATTTGTTTTCAATGATCCCTGGGTTAAGGAGGTATCAGTCACTGTACATGAGTATACCTGTCCTCAGGGTCACAACATTTACAGTTTATCACCTATTAAGCAGCTGAGAGCTCACTATTACCGATTATCGCCTCTGATTTTTATTGTGCAACAGCTCATGTATTCTGATCAAACATACTGTTTCTTTGGTTGCTACCCACAGTTATATGTGTCAGTGTGCTCTTCCCTGCATTAGTCTGCACACAGTGCAATTAACCTGTGTACACTACCACTGAGGTTATTAGGGGTCAGACCCTCACTATCACTCTATACTATAGCAGGGCACCATAGGTCAACCAGACCAAGCACCGCACCTACCTAAAAGGTCACTATAATTACTGACTGGAGTCTTAACTCCTCATTTACCTTATTAGCATTATGAGTGACCGGTAGCTACTTACCTGATAGTCCCTGAGCACACAATAAATATCCAGCCATACTTGGTTCGCTTTAGGCGCTTGCGGACATTAGTACTCTCCTTAGAGCCAGTGAGTATAGATTGGACAGATCCGCATAAGGATTTTAGCTTAATTTGCTATCTGTAATTCACAGAACACACCTACACTCTAGACCCTAAACCTATATGGTTCTAGTATTGAAGGTCACTTTTCCTTCAGGTCGTCAGTTTTTAACATCCATTATTTTATATATGTGAAACAATAAAGTTATGTTTTAAATCATTCACTTAACATACAGAGCGTGAACCTGAGTGCTGTATTTGGGTTCTATCTCTACTTCACTCTCTATTGTGCATATACCCAAAGCACCGTTCATCTATTACCTGTCTGAGGCAGTAGCAGGGGCTCCCCTATCATTGGGCAGTTTCTCCCCCAAGATGGTCTTTACCTTATTCTGTCCCTAGCTCGCCTTACACTTACAACATTATGTCAGGATTCCTGTCAGGGTTGCCTGACTTTCAAACATGGCAGAAGGAGGCAGAGGATGTTTTCTCCAGTGAGTTTGAAGGGGAAGACACCTCCACACAACCTAACATCTCCAAATTCTTTACAGAACTTGATGAAATTTACAGAAACCGTATAAGAGCATGGTGGGAAATATTTGGGTTTGAAAATTATTTGTCAGCTGAACTTATCCCCAGAGGGCTACACGCCAATGTTGCCCCAGCCCATAATATAGTGGACGAGGATTTCATTAGGTCATGGGAGCTGATTTTAAAATAATGCTCTATTATGTTGATGAATTTATTATTAGAATACCATAGAGATAAATTGAAGAACATAGAGAGTGTACTTGAACTGAAACTTTCAGAAGTCGAAACATGGAGACCAAATCCCAAATTTACAGAACTTGAAGGCAAACTAGGGATTAACATTGATAAATTTGCCAAAGAGTTAAAAGAACGTAAACGTATTAAATACGCAAGAGATAAAAAAGATTTCCAAGAAAACAAGATCTTTCGATATAAACTTAATAAAAAGAAACATAGAATCAGTACACCAGAACAGGCCTCATCCACTGAATGGGAGAAATCGGATAGCGAGGATGAAAGAGCTAACATACTCCTTGCAGAAGGCATGGCTAACCAGATAGCAACCACCTCTCACACTCCCTCTCAGGTTCCTTTTTTAGAACAAAACAGAATGGCATCTGGCCTAAAAGGAAAAGGAAAACAAGAAGATGGAAAGGTATGGGTGTTAAGGAGCCAGGCCAGGGGACAACAACACCCCAGGAAAAGGGGCAAACCCCCGAGATATTAGGGGATAGTAAGCTACAAGTTGTGAACCTGTCAGATATGATCCTCAACGAACACCATCTTAAACTACTTAGTACGGGTCTATCTTATTCACCGACAGCCAGTATGGACTTATTTGAGTGGGTCAAAGATATTAACCTATTCGGGAGGAAACTGAAATTACACAAATTCTTCCGTATGAGAGAAATCAGGATAGCCAATTCCCTTGATATTACACCTCTAGACACTCAGGATCTAGAGGTTTATAATAATCTCGAGGCACTATTGGAAGAAAGCAATAGGACACCTGGGGAAGGTCCTTACACTGATTTACGTCCCAACTCTAAGTTCATACCTTTTAGCGAGAATTTCGCTAATATCGAAGTGTTCATCAACTTGGTCACTAGGGATCTTGAACATCTGACCCTAGGCCGACTACCAGATAACCTCACAGCTCAGGAAAGGAAAGCACTGAAAGATTTAAGTATGAATGGTGACATAGTTATCAAACCTTCAGACAAAGGGGGGGAATCAGGTGATTCAGCATAGTACAGACTATAAGAAAGAAAATCTCAGACTCTTATCAGATAAGAGTTGCTATGAAATACTGGGGGAAGATCCAACCATTAACTACAATAAAGAACTAGGTATTGTCCTTCAAAAAGGCTTTGAAGACAAAGTCATCAGCCAAAACGAACTTGACTACATCTGGGTGAAATATCCTAAAATAGCTACGTTCTATAGTCTGCCTAAACTGCACAAGAATAAGGTCCCCCCGCCGGGTAGACCAATTGTGTCAGGGATAGGCAACCTGACAGAACGGGCCAGTTCCTACGTGGATAAAATACTGAGACCCTTTGTGTTAACCCTACCGTCCTATCTTAGGGACACCAAAGATGCTCTCAAAAGGCTGGACAATATATGCATCAGCAGTGATACCTTACTTGTCAGCTTGGACGTGGAGGGACTGTACACTAGTATAGACCATGAGTATGGGCTTAAAGCAGTGTCTCACTTTTTGAAAACCAGAGGTAGGTGGCATACGAAACACAACACCTTTACCTTGGATATTCTCAAATTCGTACTTACCAGGAACTACTTCCTCTTTGATAAAAAACTGTACCATCAGTTAAGGGGCACAGCCATGGGTACCAAATGTGCCCTTACATATGCCAACCTCTACCTGGGATGGTGGGAATCCCAGGTAGTATTCACTGAGGAGATGGAGGTATATACAGAGCACATTGACCTCTGGGTGCGCTACATCGACGATGTGCTTGTCTTGTGGCGTGGCCCAGAGGTAACTCTCAAAGAGTTTATTAAAATACTCAACACCAACCAATTTAACCTCCATCTGACTTTGGAATACAATAGAGACACCATGTGCTTTCTTGATTTGAGGATATCCAGAGGCACTGAAGGTATCCTTCACACCACCATCTTCAGGAAAGCCACTGCCACCAATAACATCTTAGAGGCTAGTAGTCACCATCCTAAAGCCCAGGTTAACGGCATACCCACTGGCCAATTACTAAGGCTCAGACGTAACTGCAGCACGGATCAGGAGTTTGAGGTCCAGTCCCTTAACATGAGTCTACGATTTGCAAATAGGGGCTATAGCAAACGTAGTATCAAAAAGGCGTATAAACGAGCCAAACACACCAACCGGAGATCACTCATAATGGATAAACCATTCAATCCACAAGATAAAGTGATAAGGTTCATAAGTACGTTTAATAGGGAATGGCCTCAAGCCCATAACATTCTCCAGAAACACTGGCACATCTTAACAGCGGATGAACTACTCAAAGGGGTTATAAAGAACTACCCGTCCATGACAAGTAGACGTGCTAGGAACCTACGCGATCTACTAGTTCAGAGTCACTTCAAAGAAGAGACACCCAGAACCTGGCTTCCACCCAAACCCTCAGGGTCATACACCGTTCAAAGTTGTAAAGCATGCCAGTACATGAGAACAACTAAACAATTCCACAACTGGGACAGCACTAAAACGTACAAAATACGTGGATTTATTAACTGTCTCAGTACGGGTGTAATATATCAAGGCATCTGCAAATGTGGAAAGATCTATGTGGGAAAAACGAAAAGATGTCTGAAACAGAGAGTACTCGAACATATCGGTACCATTAGGAACAATGCTGATAAACCTCTATCCAGACACGTCAACCTGTTCCACAATGGAGATCAAAAGGCCAATACCTTCTGTGGCATTGATAATCTTATGAGGGGGCCTAGGAAGGGGGACTGGGACAGAACCCTCTTACAGCGTGAGTCTAAATGGATATACACGTTGGGCACACTCTCACCTCATGGCCTCAATGAGGGCTATTTATTTAGCCCATTTCTGTAAATCACTCAGTCGCCAGTTCCTATGTGATACATCTCTCCCCCCCGCCAAACCCCCCCCCCCCTCCCTGTTTCACCGGCTGTCACCAGCCCCACCTTTGCCATTTTGAGATCAGGCAATCTCTAGATCCTGATTAAATCCACTATTTAGTGGTAATTTTGACTATCTGTGGTTTCTCTGGACCACTATCTACTGTAAAGTAACTCTCACTGTATCTGCCACTTATTACCCCTGAAGCACACTGAGGCTTGATACTATAAATATGCTGAATCTGACTAACTAGGAATTAAAACACATACAATAGTCATTCAGACAATTTCACCTTTATTGTGTAAATACATGCAGTCATACATTTGGTTACACTCACTGCGCAGATAGCGCAGCCTCCCGCATGTCCCAGCACACCAGGGGTTACTCGTGACGTCATCCACCAGAAAGGACCTATAAATACCTGCCTAACAGCAGGGTACACTTAGGATTACTTACACTCACGCCTTGATAAAGCCTCTCGCGAAACGCGCGCGTCGGCGGCTCTGTTCTCCAACGTGCACGCGCAGGGGTCTGATCTTCACCGCATTCAGTCTCAGATTGCGAGGTGATGCGGTTCCCTGCTCGTGTGGTTACACAGGTTCTCAAAGTGCCCCGATGGATACTCTGAACCTCTCTAGTCCTCTCTAATATTGGCATCGGTAGTTCTATTTATGGTAGAGGTAATATGCACTAATTAGGTCCCTTGCTTTACAGCGAGCTGCATTGGATACTATTACCACTCAGGGATTCCCTGATAGCAGCCTATAGGGACTCTACAGTTCTCAACAGCACTCAGACTGCTTATATTTGTAATTTGTTTTCAATGATCCCTGGGTTAAGGAGGTATCAGTCACTGTACATGAGTATACCTGTCCTCAGGGTCACAACATTTACAGTTTATCACCTATTAAGCAGCTGAGAGCTCACTATTACCGATTATCGCCTCTGATTTTTATTGTGCAACAGCTCATGTATTCTGATCAAACATACTGTTTCTTTGGTTGCTACCCACAGTTATATGTGTCAGTGTGCTCTTCCCTGCATTAGTCTGCACACAGTGCAATTAACCTGTGTACACTACCACTGAGGTTATTAGGGGTCAGACCCTCACTATCACTCTATACTATAGCAGGGCACCATAGGTCAACCAGACCAAGCACCGCACCTACCTAAAAGGTCACTATAATTACTGACTGGAGTCTTAACTCCTCATTTACCTTATTAGCATTATGAGTGACCGGTAGCTACTTACCTGATAGTCCCTGAGCACACAATAAATATCCAGCTATACTTGGTTCGCTTTAGGCGCTTGCGGCCATTAGTACTCTCCTTAGAGCCAGTGAGTATAGATTGGACAGATCCTCATAAGGATTTTAGCTTAATTTGCTATCTGTAATTCACAGAACACAACTACACTCTAGACCCTAAACCTATATGGTTCTAGTATTGAAGGTCACTTTTCCTTCAGGTCGTCAGTTTTTAACACCCATTATTTTATATATGTGATACAATAAAGTTATGTTTTAAATCATTCACTTAACATACAGAGCATGAACCTGAGTGTTGTATTTGGGTTCTATCTCTACTTCACTCTCTATTGTGCATATACCCAAAGCACCGTTCATCTATTACCTGTCTGAGGCAGTAGCAGGGGCTCCCCTATCATTTGGCTGTTTATAATATGGACAGAGGGTGAAGAAAACCTAAAAGAATTCCACGAGTCCCTGAACTCATTCCATCCATCAATTAAACTCAAAATGGATTATTCAGCAAACCTAGTAAACTTCCTAGATACTACAGTAACACTGAAAGATGGCAAACTACACACATCTGTATACAAGAAACCTACTGACAGATGCAGTTACCTCCACAACTCCAGCTTCCATCCCACTCATACAAAACAAGCCATCATACACAGCCAGGCTATAAGATACCACCGCATATGCTCTGACACTGAAGACAGAAACAGGCATCTCACAAACCTGACCGAATCGTTCAGACAGAAGGGATACAAACCAAAGACCATTGCCAAAACTATTACATCTGCAATAAAAGCCCCACGAGAACACCTGCTGAAATACAGACAGAAAGAACCTACCACACGCATACCACTAGTGACCACATACAACCCTACCCTAGAGGGTATCCGAAAAATAATCAAAGATCTGCAACCCATGCTGACAGAGGATGCGACATTAAAAGAAATCTTTCCCAAACCTCCCATTCTTGCATTCCGGCAACCACCAAACCTCAAACAGAAATTAGTCAGCAGAAAGCTTCATAACGATTTTAAAGACATGGATAATGGCACAAAACCGTGCAGCAACAAACGCTGCAAACTCTGCAAACATATTTGCCAGGATCCCACATAGAACCATAGAACATTCAATGTTAAAGGATCATACAGCTGCACATCCAGGAATTTAGTGTATATGATTCAGTGCAACAAATGTGACCAAGGTTGCTACATTGGGGAAACCAGCCAAAAACTACAAGGAAGAATGAATATGCACAGACACTCTATACTCCATCATGAAGAAGGAAGATACTGCTCACCTGTGGGACATCACTTCTCACAACCAGATAATTCCATAAATGATCTAAAAATCAAAATCCTCAATGGAATGTTTAAAAGCACCCAAGAACGGAAAACATTTGAACTCAGAATGATAAGACTGTTTGACACCAAAACCAAAGGACTTAATGCGGACATGGGTTTTCTCACACCCTATCAAAATTGCTTGTAATTATCCTGCTTGGCTCTATTCTTATCCACACTTTCTCTCCCCCCCAGTATCCCTCCCCCTCCCCACCTTTCTTTGACACTGTCCCCTGGCTTCAAACACTTAACACCCTACCTTATCTACAGTAAATATCTGTTGTGTGTTTTTTTCCCCCCTCTCTTTACACTGTTTTAGCCATAGATTCCTTTGTATATCAGTATTGCTTGACCTGAAGAAGAGAGGATAACTCTCGAAAGCTTGTCCTATGACATAAATTGTTAGTCCAATAAAAAAGATATCACCGAATACTGAAGAACTCATTTATTCTGCACTATATATATATATATATATATATAATCTCTATGTGGAGAGATTAATATATCTATATGTATATATATCTATATATCTATATATATATCTATATATCTATATATATCTATCTATATATATCTATCTATATATATATATCTATATATATCTATCTATATCTATATATATATATCTATATATATATAGATATAGATATATAGATATATATGTGTGTATATATTGTACACATTTTTTTTCTGTATGCTAATTTTTATGTGTTAGACATGTGTGCAACCCCGCATTTCAGCATCATCACCAAGCACACAGCAGTTCCACTGCAGCAAGTGATTATGGGAAATGACCAGAAAATGACCACCCTTGCAAAATTTTGGTATAAACCATTGTTACCATGGATATAGATATATAAATCTCTCTGTTTCTCTCTCTATATATATTTAGATCTAGATATCTAGATTCGTATAATTTCACATACAAACACATATTGTTTGACAAGATTGTTAGACAGACTGGTGTACCATGCAAACAAAAATCATTGGCACACTATTTGGACCCTGTGTATATCATTATCTTTCATGGTTTTAGAATATACATTTATGTAAGCTATTAGTTTTGATATGAAGTGATATACAAGTGTAAGGATATTTTTTCTTACTATACAGTGACGTCAGATAATTTTACATTTTAAATCGGTCTTCTAAAACAGTCTGTAGCTGTTTTGGGACGCAGATTATAAACACACATGAGGTATTGTGTTTTAACCTTGAAGTCTACAGCAGACATAGAAGAAAAGTAACAACGTTTCTCAGGAAACATGCTTTTCGTAAAAGATTCCCACAACATTTTATGTTTGAAAGAGAAATGTCGCTTCAAAAGTGCACTCCTTTATTTTATTTATTTATTTATAAAAATATTTTACCAGGAAGTAATACATTGAGAGTTACCTCTCGTTTTCAAGTATGTCCTGGGCACAGAGTAAAACAAAATAATACATGGTTACAAATACAGTTACATAAATGAACAAGGTATACATTATATACAAGACATTGCATGCACAGTTAAAGAAAATATATATTACTAGCTGAGAGACCCGGCGTTGCCCGGGATGTAATGTTCCCGTTCCTCTCTCTCTCCTCCCCCTCTCTCTGTTTGTCCCCCATTCACATCAATCCAGTCCCCCCCCACCCTCCTTTACAGCTTCATGTAGCGTGTGTGCGTCAGTCACTGTGTGTTTGCGTGCGCGTCAGTGAGTCTGAGGCAGAAACACAAACACACACAGACTGACTGACGCACACACAGTCAGTGTGTGTGTGTGTGTGTGCCTCAGTCAGTGTGTGCGTGCGTGCGTCAGTCAGGGTTTGTGTGCGCGTCAGTCAGTGTGTGCGTGCGTGCGGCAGTCAGTCAGTGTGTGTGAGGGTGTGTGTGCGCGTGCGGCAGTCAGTGTGTGTGGGGGTGTGTGTGCGCGCGTCGGTCGGTGTGTGTGTGTCAGTCGGTGTGTGTGTCAGTCGGTGTGTGTGTCAGTCGGTGTGTGTGTCAGTCAGTGTGTGTGTCAGTCAGTGTGTGTGTGTGTGCGCGCGTCAGTTAGTGTGTGTGTGTGAGCCAGTGTGTGTGTGTGAGCCAGTGTGTGTGTGTGTCAGTCAGTGTGTGTGTGTCAGTCAGTGTGTGTGTGTCAGTCAGTGTGTGTGTGTCAGTCAGTGTGTGTGTGTGTCAGTCAGTGTGTGTGCGCGCGTCAGTTAGTGTGCGTGTGTGTGTGCGTCAGTCAGCGTGTGTGTGTGTTTCAGTAAGTTGTGTGTGTCAGTCAGTGTGTGGGAGGTGATGTGAGTGGAGCGCCGGGGAGGGGAGCACCAGGGAGGGGAGTCAGGGGAGGGGAAGTGAGTCAGCGGCGGGGAGGGGTGGTGGGTCAGCGCCAGGGAGGTGAATGAGCGGCGGGGAGGGAGGTGAGTGTGATGGGGGTGTAGGAGGTGTGTGTGTGTGCGTGTATACCTGGCATTGGCCGGAGGGAGGGAGGGGGGGCGTGAAAGGCAGGGGGAGTGAGCGCCAGGGAGGGGAGGTGAGTCAGCGCCGGAGAGGTAGGTGAGTGTGATGGGGGGGAGGAGAGGTGTGTGTATACCCGGCGTTGCCCGGAGGCAGGGGGGGGGGCGTCAAAGGCAGGGGGGGAGCGTCAAAGGCAGGTGGGGGGGGGGTGTCAAAGGGAGGGGGGGGGCGTCAAAGGGAGGGGGGGCGCGTCAAGGGCAGGGGGGCATCAAAGGGAGAGGGGAGGGTGGCGTCAAAGGCAGGGGGCGGGGTGTCAAAGGCAGGGGGGGGGCACCTCAAAGGCATGGATTCCTCCCCCTGCATTTCCTCACCTAGCAGCATTAAGTCCCTGCCGCCCTCCTCCTGCTCCTCGGGGATGTTGAGCCGTAGAGAGCATGCTCTGGGAGGTGGGGGGGGGTAGGTGGGGGGGTAGGTGGGGGGGGGGGGGGAAGTGGGGGGGTGGGGAAGTGGGGGGAGCGACACACGCGACACCTACCTGTACTTCCGGGCGCCGCCATCTTCTCACTGGGCGCCGCGAGGGAGGAAGGGGATCCTTCCGGGCGCCGCCATCTGTTCCAGTTGGAGCGGCGGTGGGGAGGGAGAGAGATGAGTTGTAGCGGCGAGGGGGAGAGAGACCCGGCATTGGCCGTGAGTAAAATTTCCCGCTCCCTTCTCTCTCCCTCTTTCTCCGTGTTCCCCAGAGGGATGGGACGAACAGTGGACAGGAGGGGGGGATGAACAGTGGACAGGAGGGGGTGGGGACGGACAGTGGACAGGAGGGGGGGGGCGGACAGTGGACAGGATGGGGGACAGTGGACAGGAGGGACGGACAGTGGACAGGAGGGGGGGGGCAGGAGGGGGGGGAGACGGACAGTGGACAGGAGGGATGGACAGTGGACAGGATGGACGGTGGACAGGAGGGGGGGGTGGACAGGAGGGGGGGCAGTGGACAGGAGGGGGGGAGGTGGACAGGAGGGGGGGGGAGGTGGACAGGAGGGGGCAGTGGACAGGAAGGGGGGGCAGTGGACAGGAAGGGGGGCAGTGGACAGGAGGGGGGGCAGTGGACAGGAGAGGGGGGGAGGTGGACAGGAGGGGGGGGTTGGACAGGAGGGGGGGGAAGTGGACAGGAGGGGGGGGGGGGCGGTGGACAGGAAGGGGGCAGTGGACAGGAAGGGGGGGCAGTGGACAGGAGGGGGGGCAGTGGACAGGAGGGGGGGTGGACAGGAGGGGGGCAGTGGACAGGAGGGGGGGAGGTGGACAGGAGGGGGGGCGGTGGACAGGAGGGGGCAGTGGACAGGAGGGGGGCAGTGGACAGGAAGGGGGGGCAGTGGACAGGAGGGGGGCAGTGGACAGGAGGGGGGGCAGTGGACAGGAGAGGGGGGGGAGGTGGACAGGAGGGGGGGGGCAGTGGACAGGAAGGGGGCAGTGGACAGGAGGGGGGCAGTGGACAGGAAGGGGGGGCAGTGGACAGGAGGGGGGTCAGTGGACAGGAGGGGGGGCAGTGGACAGGAGAGGGGGGGAGGTGGACAGGAAGGGGGGAGGTGGACAGGAGGGGGGGGGCGGTGGACAGGAAGGGGGCAGTGGACAGGAGGGGGGCAGTGGACAGGAAGGGGGGCAGTGGACAGGAGGAGGGGCAGTGGACAGGAGGGGGGGCAGTGGACAGGAGAGGGGGGGAGGTGGACAGGAGGGGGGGGGAGGTGGACAGGAGGGGGGGGCGGTGGACAGGAAGGGGGCAGTGGACAGGAGGGGGGCAGTGGACAGGAAGGGGGGGGCAGTGGACAGGAGGGGGGGGCAGTGGAAAGGAGGGGGGGCAGTGGACAGGAGGGGGGGCAGTGGACAGGAGGGGGAGGCAGTGGACAGGAGGGGGGAGGCAGTGGACAGGAGGGGGGAGGCAGTGGACAGGAGGGGGGAGGCAGTGGACAGGAGGGGGGGGCAGTGAACAGGAGGGGGGGGGCAGTGGACAGGAGGGGGGAGGCAGTGGACAGGAGGGGGAGGCAGTGGACAGGAGGGGGGAGGCAGTGGACAGGAGGGGGGAGGCAGTGGACAGGAGGGGGGAGGCAGTGGACAGGAGGGGGGAGGCAGTGGATAGGAGGGGGGGGAGGTGGACAGGAGGGGGGGCGGTGGACAGGAGGGGGCAGTGGACAGGAGGGGGGCAGTGGACAGGAAGGGGGGGCAGTGGACAGGAGGGGGGCAGTGGACAGGAGGGGGGGCAGTGGACAGGAGAGGGGGGGGAGGTGGACAGGAGGGGGGGGGGTGGACAGGAGGGGAGGGGGGCAGTGGACAGGAAGGGGGCAGTGGACAGGAGGGGGGCAGTGGACAGGAAGGGGGGGGCAGTGGACAGGAGGGGGGGGCAGTGGAAAGGAGGGGGGGCAGTGGACAGGAGGGGGGAGGCAGTGGACAGGAGGGGGGAGGCAGTGGACAGGAGGGGGGGGCAGTGAACAGGAGGGGGGGGCAGTGGACAGGAGGGGGGGCAGTGGACAGGAGGGGGAGGCAGTGGACAGGAGGGGGGAGGCAGTGGACAGGAGGGGGGAGGCAGTGGACAGGAGGGGGGAGGCAGTGGATAGGAGGGGGGGGAGGTGGACAGGAGGGGGGGCGGTGGACAGGAGGGGGCAGTGGACAGGAGGGGGGCAGTGGACAGGAAGGGGGGGCAGTGGACAGGAGGGGGGCAGTGGACAGGAGGGGGGGCAGTGGACAGGAGAGGGGGGGGAGGTGGACAGGAGGGGGGGGGTGGACAGGAGGGGAGGGGGGCAGTGGACAGGAAGGGGGCAGTGGACAGGAGGGGGGCAGTGGACAGGAAGGGGGGGGCAGTGGACAGGAGGGGGGGGCAGTGGAAAGGAGGGGGGGCAGTGGACAGGAGGGGGGGCAGTGGACAGGAGGGGGAGGCAGTGGACAGGAGGGGGGAGGCAGTGGACAGGAGGGGGGAGGCAGTGGACAGGAGGGGGGAGGCAGTGGACAGGAGGGGGGGGCAGTGAACAGGAGGGGGGGGGCAGTGGACAGGAAGGGGGGGGGCAGTGGACAGGAAGGAGGGGGGCAGTGGACAGGAGGGGGGGGCAGTGGACAGGAGGGCGGGGCAGTGGACAGGAGGGGGGGGGCAGTGGACAGGAGGGGGGGGCAGTGGACAGGAGGGGGGGGCAGTGGACAGGAGGGGGGGGCAGTGGACAGGAGGGGGGGGCAGTGGACAGGACGGGGGGGCAGTGGACAGGAGGGGGGGGCAGTGGACAGGAGGGGGGGCAGTGGACAGGAGGGGGGGCAGTGGACAGGAGGGGGGGGGCAGTGGACAGGAGGGGGGGGCAGTGGACAGGAGGGGGGCAGTGGACAGGAGGGGGGGGCAGTGGACAGGAGGGGGGGGCAGTGGACAGGAGGGGGGGGCAGTGGACAGGAGTGGGGGGCAGTGGGCAGGAGTGGGGGGCAGTGGACAGGAGGGGGGGCAGTGGACAGGAGGGGGGGCAGTGGACAGGAGGGGGGGCAGTGGACAGGAGGGGGGGCAGTGGACAGGAGGGGGGGGGGGCAGTGGACAGGAGGGGGGGCAGTGGACAGGAGGGGGGGGGCAGTGGACAGGAGGGGGGGCAGTGGACAGTGACACACACACACACACACACACACACACGTCTCAGTTGATGCGCCCTTTCTCACTTCCGTTTGGCGCCGGAGGCGGGGGAGCGACACCTACCTGTACTTCCGGCCGCCGCCATCTTCTGACTCGGCGCCGCGAGGGAGGAAGGAGGTCCGCCATCTTACGCGCCGCGTGGGAGCTGCCTGTTCCCCCGCCGGGGGGTGGGAGAGGTGATTTGGAGCGGGGAGGGGGGAAAGGTGATGCCGAGGGGGAGAGGTGAGTTTGAGCGCCGCTGGGGAGGGGGGAGAGGTGATGCCGCTGGGGAGGGGGAGAGGTGATTTGGAGCAGGGAGAGGGAGAGGTGATTTGGAGCGGGGAGGGGGAGGGGTGATTTGGAGCGGGGAGAGGTGATTTGGAGCGGGGATGGGGGAGAGGTGATGCCGCTGGGGAGGGGGAGAGGTGAGTTTGAGCGCCGCTGGGGAGGGGGAGAGGTGATGCCGCTGGGGAGGGGGAGAGGTGATTTGGAGCGGGGAGGGGGGAGAGGTGATGCCGCTGGGGAGGGGGGAGAGGTGATTTGGAGCGGGGAGGGGGGAGAGGTGATTTGGAGCGGGGAGGGGGAGAGGTTATGCCGCTGGGGAGGGGGAGAGGTGATTTGGAGCGGGGAGGGGGAGAGGTGATGCCGCTGGGGAGGGGGAGAGGTGATTTGGAGCGGGGAGGGGGAGAGGTGATTTGGAGCGGGGAGGGGGAGAGGTGATTTGGAGCGGGGAGGGGGGAGAGGTGATGCCGCTGGGGAGGGGGAGAGGTGATTTGGAGCGGGGAGGGGGAGAGGTGATTTGGAGCGGGGAGGGGGAGAGGTGATTTGGAGCGGGGAGGGGGAGAGGTGATTTGGAGCAGGGAGAGGTGATGCCGCTGGGGAGGGGGAGAGGTGATTTGGAGCGGGGAGGGGGAGAGGTGATTTGGAGCGGGGAGGGGGAGAGGTGATTTGGAGCGGGGAGGGGGAGAGGTGATTTGGAGCGGGGAGGGGGAGAGGTGATTTGGAGCGGGGAGGGGGAGAGGTGATTTGGAGCGGGGAGGGGGGAGAGGTGATTTGGTGTGTGTGTGTGTGTGTGTGTGTGTGTGTGTGTGTGTGTGTGTGTGTGTGTGTGGCGAGCCGAGGGGGAAGAGAGTGGCAGTTGGGTGACGTCACACACAGCAATCTGATTGGCCAGAGGCTGAGGACCAATCAGATTCACCGCAGATAGCACTAACCTCACTAACCATTCGATTTTATATATTAAGATGAGCGTATGAAACAGTTACAGACCAGATTAAAGTGTGAGACAGCCTTAGATTTGAAAGAACTTAAGCTGGTGGTGGATATGAGAGTCTCTGGTAGGTTGTTCCAGTTTTGGGGTGCACGGAAGGAGAAGGAGGAACGTCCGGATACTTTGTTGAGTCTTGGGACCATGAATAGTCTTTTGGAGTCTGATCTCAGGTGATAGGTACTGCATGTGGTAGGGGTGAGGAGCTTGTTCAGGTAGCTGGGTAGCTTGCCCAGAAAGTATTTGAGGGTGAAACAGGAAAGGTGAACTTTGCGCCTAGACTCTAGTGATGACCAATCTAGTTCTTTGAGCATTTCGCAGTGATGTGTGTTGTAGTTGCATTGGAGAACAAAACGACAAATTGAATTGTAGAGGGTGTCAAGTTTGCTAAGGTGGGTTTGAGGAGCCGAGCCATATACTATGTCTCCATAGTCAATAATTGGCATTAGCATCTGCTGTGCAATACGCTTTCTGACCAGGAGACTTAGGGAGGATTTGTTCCTGTAAAGTACCCCTAGTTTGGCATAGGTCTTGGTTGTCAGGGTATCAATGTGCATCCCGAATGTTAAGTGGGAGTCAAACCATAAGCCCAGGTATTTAAAACTAGTGACAGGTGTTAGGGTGGTTTTAGCGTTGGTTCTAATCAGGAGCTCAGTCACTGGAAGCTTTACAAATTTAGTCTTGGCCCTAAATACCATTGTTACCGTCTTGTCAGTGTTTAAAAACAGTTTGTTTTGGGAAATCCAGTTTTCGAGTCTCAAAAAGTCAGACTGAAGTATGTGTTGAAGGTCAGAGAGGCTATGGCTGTGTGCATACAGGATTGTGTCATCTGCATACATGTGTATTGAGGCTTCCTTACAAGCTGTGGGAAGATCATTAATGAACACTGAGAAGAGTAGGGGCCCCAGAACAGAGCCTTGCGGTACACCACAGGTGATATCCAGGGGGTTGGAGTTAGAGCCTGAGATGGACACATGTTGGGATCTTCCTGATAGGTAGGACTGAAACCAGTTTAAAGCATGTTTCCCTATTCCAGAGCTCTGGAGTTTGTTAAGCAGGATAACATGATCAACTGTGTCAAAAGCCTTTGCAAAATCTAGGAATACTGCACCAGTGAGTTGTCCCCGTTCCATTCCGCACTGGATTTCATTGCAAATTTTAGCAGGGTAGTTATGGTGGAGTGTTTGGGACGAAACCCAGACTGGAATTGGCTAGGGAAATTTGTCTTGGTGTAGAAATCGCTTAATTGGGAGTGGACACATTTTTCCATAACTTTGGATAGAATTGGGAGAAGTGAGATTGGCCTGTAGTTTGAGACAGTGTTTTTGTCCCCACTTTTGAAGATTGGGACAACTCTGGCAGTTTTCCAGGTCTTAGGGATATGGCCTGCAGACAGGATAGAGTTGACTATGGACACAATTGGTTTGGCAATGGCTGGGGCACCAAGTCGTAGGAACCTAGATTGTAGTAAGTCGGGTCCACATTGGCTGCTTAGTTTTAGTTTGAGGAGCGCTTGTGTAATCTCCTCTTCAGATACTGGGCTAAATTGAAAATTGTGGGCAGTGTTGGGAGGGGGTGGGACTATAGGGGTACTCCCAGGATGAGATTCAGGTTTGGGGTTTGTGCTGCGTTTCGCTAATAAGTTAGTGGCACACCCCACAAAGTAATCATTGAATGCATTTGCAATGTCAGTGGGGTTTGTCAGAGTAATATCCCCCTTAGTGATATTACTTGGTTGTTGATGGTTAGGAGGCTGGAATATATTGTTGATAACCTTCCAGAAGTTAGCTGGGTTTGATGTATTTTGGTGGAGATTGTCAGAGTAATATTGTGCTTTTGCATACCTTGTTTGCCTTGTGCACACGTTCCGCAGGCATCTGTAGTGATTGAGATCCTTGGTAGTGCCAGTTACTTTGTAGCTTTTCCACAAGGCATCCCTGAACTGGTAGAGTGCTATAAGGTCAGGTGTAACCCATGGAAGGTGTGCCCCCCGTACCCTTATTTTGCGTAGTGGAGCATGGGTATCGCAGAGTTTTAAGAACTCGGATTGGAAATAGTCGAGCGCAGAGTCAGGGTCGGGAATTAAATCGATTCTGTGCCATGGGCAGTTGGTAAGGTCATCCAGAAACTGTTGTGGGTTAAAGTTTTTAAATGTTCTAGTGAGGAGAACTTTAGGGCTTGAATGGGGCGGTTTAATTTTCCTTACACAGTACACTATTGCATGGTCACTGAAAATATCAGGAAGGATGCCAGAGGATTGGATTCTGCTCGGGTTTGAGGAGAGAATCCAGTCTAGCAAGGAATGGTTATGCGACTTCAGGTTTATTCGTGTGGGTTGGGAAATGAGTTGCGATAGGTTAAGTGACTTGAGTTGTATCTGGATTTTGTGGTTTTTAGGGTCAAGCCAATTGAAGTTGAAATCCCCTAGAACTAGCAACTCACTCTTCTCATTCAGAGAGGAAATGGAGGCAAGAAATTGGGTGATATCTGTCAAGGATTGTAGAGGGGATTTAGGGGGGCGGTAGATGCCAGCAAGCAAGATGGGCTTAGAAAAGGGGAGGCAGATTTTGCCAACTAGAGTTTCAAAAGAGGGTGGACTTGGTGGGCAATGTAACAGTGTAAATTGTAAGGTGTCTGCAATATAAAATAACATCCCTCCTCCTCTCTTTGACCTATCTCTCCTAAAAATTGAGTATCCCTGAATGGCGATATTTGCATCAGGGGTTTTAGAGGATAGCCATGTTTCTGTAAGAACGATGGCTTTGGGTTTATGCATAAGGCACCATGCCCTTAGTTCATCCAGTTTGGGCAGCAGGCTCCTGGACGTCCTGCTGAAACCTATGCGGTCATAATATACAAAGCAATAAAATTTCAGCCGGATGAAAAAGCAACAGTTCATCAAATGTATCAATATATCATCGACAACTACGAATTCTACAGAGAGGCTATTAATCATAAAAAATGGAAGAATGCTATAAGACATACGTTGAGCATGATGAGAACCTTTATTAAAACTGTCTCACGTCATGGCCAGAGGATTGGATTCTGGAAAGTAGACGAACACTGTCACAGTATGTTGGATCGTAGGACAAATCTATTATTAAGGAGAGAAGACAGGAGTAATATGAGTTCATGGACCGTGTTCTCATATGAGGAAAACCAACATTACGGGACACAGTATGACCAACAAGAGCAAGAAAATTACTTTGCAAACGTTACTAACTGTCCTCAAGAATACCAGGATGCATGTGAACATACAAGCACAAATACGTTCATGGATCAGCCACAGTACCTGGCTACAAACATGGAGTACGGCCAAAGCTACGGTTACAACAATATACATTTGCATCACAATTCAATGCTTGACTACAATATGTACGGACAGGAGATAACATCCATTCACAATGGATTTCAGCAAGGACATGGAGTCATGTAACCCTGGTAAATAGAATTTCTTAACACTTTATATACATTTAAAATTACTTGTACAAAAGTTATTGCAGAATTTGCATATCATATACTATGCATTTGTTACAATACTCACACACATGTTTAATAACAACATATGTAATGGTGTGACAATTTTATGCAATTCACTATGCAAAGATACATTGATCCGCCCTCTTCACGTCCACGCGCAAATGTTTATTCCATCTGTATTGTGATATTGTCCTTGCGGGCGCGCGTTCCTTTGTGAACGCACATGCACGTGACGCATGCTTTTCATGTATATACAGTGGCGACACACTTTATTCTAACTCGGCTAGCTCCGCGAATTTCAGATTATCCCGGTTATGTGCGGTTTTGTGTCGTTTTCGCCCGGGGTGAATTGCGTTATTTTCGCGGCTGTGATGTAAGCATTTTATTCCTGCTGTCTGCAATACTGCAATGCCGTGTAAAAACTCATGGGGGCGTTTGTGAGCTGTTGTCTTTGAAGCTGAGAAGCCGTCCCCTGGCGAGATGTGTTTGCAGCAGAGAGAGATCCGCTGCTCTCTCTGCGCAAACATCGGCACATTAAAAATTATTTAAAATACATTTTTATTCATAGTGTAGATGTGCAGGGGGCCTCCGGAGCTGAACCGCATTGGTTTCAGGTCCGGGGAACCCCTGCTTCCCGAGATACAGGCCCATTTATGAGGTGCCGGTATCCCCTGCATTTTAAGGTCCCGATCACGTGATCGCTGAATGTAAACAAAGCAGAGGGATACCGGCACCCCATAAAGGGGCCTGTATCTCGGGAAGCAGGGGGTCCCCGGACCAAAAACCAAAGCGGGTCAGCTCCGGAGACCCTCTGCACATCTAGAGTATGAATAAAACACATATATAAATAAACACTCATTCCTTACCTTTGCGGCTATGTGCTATGGTAACGAAGCAGCATGAATGTATTTTTAATAATATTGTACAGTGAGCAGGGGGTTCCCTCAGCCACAAATCAAAGCTCAGGGGACCCCCTGCTCCTGCACAATATTATTAAAATACAGAAATGCTGCTTCATTACCATAGGTGATAGCCGCTAAGGCAATGAAGGGTTAAGGCAGAATAGCATGTTTATTGGGGACATTTGCCCTCAATAAACATTGCAATAAACAACATACAGTACACCCCCTGTGTATTTAAAATACATAAACAACAATAAATACATTAAATACATATTTTTAACATAACTGTTCCCTTTTGGTTATAACCCCACCTCCTTAACTGTAATCTGTGTAAGGCCCCCTTCCCCTAATTTGTCTGTTAAATCTCCCTGCCTTGACTGTAATCTGTGTAAGGCCCCCTCCCCCCAATGTGTCTGTTAAATCTCCCTGCCTTGACTGTAATCTGTGTAAGGCCCGCTCCCCCTAATGTGTCTGTTAAATCTCCCTGCCTGTGTTCCTGTGAGTGCAGTTTATGTAAATGTGGGGAGGGGGATCCCGATGTGCATATAATGCAGCGCCTCACTGCCAATGGCCCACCCCGTGAGGCCTAACCACCCTCACCCACTACCCACAAGGGAGGCCTATCCACATACCGTTGCCCCCCCCTCCACCGCCCCATCCTGCCCATGGCCCCTCCGCTGCTGCAAAACAGAGACAAAAATTAAAACATCCAAAGTAATGTCCCCTAACCCCTTAATCAACATAGCGGTTATAAACCGCTACAGTCATTAAGGGGTTAACCAACCCTCACCCACCACTCAGGACACCTACATACCCTCCCACAATAACCCCCCACCCCGTGAGGTCTAACCACCCTCACCCACTACCCACAAGGGAGGCCTACCCACATACCATTGGGGAACCCCCCCCCCACCCCCAGTACCCACAATAAAAACAATACAGTGACCCACAATAAACATCATTATATTTATTAAATACATTACCCACCCCCTGTGCCCTCCATAAATACAAGATTTATCCTTTTACAAACAGGGTTCATAACGCAGCCCCACGCGAGTCCCCGGTGGGCTGGCGGGGCACCTGACAGACCTACAGGGTACCAGCAGCCCTTTTCAAACAGGTTCTGGAGGCCTGCTGGTGGGACCTGCCAGCACCATGGCCCCCAGGTGGTCTCCTTGGGTCACTGTGGGCCACAATTGGGTCCCCACGGTAGGCCCAAGGATGTCTGGGAGCCCGGGGTCAGACCCACAGGTGTCTGCGGGGCCTCGGGTGGTTCCCACGGGGGTCTGGGGAACTCACGAGTGCTCACTATGGGTCCGCGGTGCCCCCACAGAAGTGGGACCACAGCTTCATCCCCGCACCTATGGGTCGGCAGTGCCCCCACAGATGTGAGGCCACCGCTTCATCCTCGCAGACTACGGGTCCGCGGTGCCCCCACAGATGTGAGGCCACTGCTTCATCCCCGCATGTGTCACCCGTGGAACCACCACCCTGATACCCGTGAGATACCCGAGGAGACCCGCAGGTGGTCTCCAGAGGTCCCACGCAGAACCATGGAACAAACCCTGCATGTAAAAAAAATAAACCTGGCCTATACATTCAATACATACACCCCCCCCCAACACCTACAGTACAATAATGTGCAAAATAACTATTATCCAGATATGGATAATAGATTAATTGCCCATTATTAAAAACATTAACTAGCATATTCAAATAAATAAAGTACTACTGACCTCATCAATAAGAAGTCTCCGTCGCCAGCAACATCCTTGTCTTGCCCACAAAATACATAGCAAATACAAAGCCAATACATTGCAAGTACATTCAGAAATCAATTAACCCCTTAAACACCTTATTGGATAATAACCGCAAAGGTGATTAAGGAGTTAAGCCACACTGGCCCGATACCCACCCTTCACCCATGAATTTGTACAGTGGCTTCATCATGCAACTATATATATATATATATATATATATATATATATATATATATATATATATACACACAGAGATATATATATATATATATATCTATATATATATATATATATATATATATATATATAGATATATATATATATACAGTATATATACACATGATGAACCAATATACAAATAAATGTAGAAGGGTTATCAAAACCATACTGTACTACAAATAACACTTCTCCATAAACTGGCGACACACTTTATTCGAGCTCGGCTAGTCCCACGAATTCGGGTATACCCGGGTGTATTGAGGTTTGTGACTGTTTTCTGCCCGAGTGCATTGAGGTATTTTCCAAGCAGGGATTGAAGCATTTTATTCCCGCTGGCTGCAATACTGCACAGTATATATATATATACTGCATTACAATTCATGAATTTATGCCATCTGGTAGACACGCGAAGCATTGCAGCCTATTAAATCCTAATCATTATCATTTAACAGATCAGCCGCCCGTCAGCCAGGCATGAACCCAGGCTGGGAAGGCAAACGCAACGGGGCTTGTCAGAGGTGAGGAGCGGCGCATTCCAGGTATCTGCCAGGTACATACTGGGTATTTGCTCGAATAAAGTGTGTCGGTGCAGTACAGACACACTACATTTAAATGAATTTCCTTTAATAATCCTAACTGATCTTACAATCTAAATCATCAAATGCCAATGAAAAACCTCACATTCCAATCAATACATTGCATTTACATTGTATATATGATGCATAAAATCTATGCACCATATACATTCTGCAAATGAATGTTAACAATATCATTGCAAGCAAAATACAAATACCTCCAAACAAGTAAACTATTTTAACCAATCAAGTAAACAAAAATCAATTAGCATTCATTATTTACATCCCTAAACAATTGACAGTCCATCCCGAACAATAAAACAATTAACTAATTCAAGCCTGGAGCAGAACAATTTAGCATGTGAAAAAATATAAGTACCAACCAGAATACAAAATTTAAAACCAAGGCTAACCCTGTCCACAAGCACACAATACAATACCAAGGATTACATCTATCTAATTGTAAAAAAAAACATTATACACACATTGAAGCATAGCAGCATAGCCAAATTAATTTAAAACACATCAAATCAAGCTTTTAAAATAACAAAATTTCTTACCCTGTATGTATATATCTCTCTAGACATATATACATACATACATACAGTGGCAAGAACTGATATACCACAAATAAATAAATACACATGTTAAAAAAAACTTTAAAAAAATTTACAATCACAATTAAATTCATTTCTTTAGTTCACTTACCATTACTTGGCCCCATCGACTCCCGTTGAACAGCTTACTCACGTACAAAACCACCAGGCACAGGAACCCATAAAATAATAAACCATAAAAAAATAAACATTAAACTAAAAATCCAAATCAATCCACGGGTCTTCTACTTGTAATCCATCTTCATCTGTATTCTTCTTTCTTCTACCTTCTTCCAGGGTCTTCTTCCCGCCTTCGGCCACGCCCTGGTCTTCTTTCTTCATAGGAGGTCCTTCCTCCTCGGCGGCTGGCTTCAAAATGAGACGACATAGGCTTTTAAAGGCCTATGACGTCACATTTTCATCATATGGTTCCCACGGCCCTGATTGGGTCATGAAAACCATGTGTTTTGGCTGATAAAAATAAAAATGATGACGTCACTTAATCAGAATGGCTTTGCTTCAATTGCTTCAATTGCCTTTAAGATGACGTCATGAAAAGAAACATGGCCATCCTCACATGGTACGGTAGCCAATCAGAGCGTGGGAACTCCATCCCTACTCTGATTGGCTCTAGTACCATGTGACAAGCTTTCAATGACGTCACATCCGTTCTCCCCCAAGCCTCTGTCACATGATACTAGAGCCAATCAGAGTAGGGATATATTGATATACATACAGGGATAATAAATGATTGTTTTGCTAATGTTTATGTATCTCATGTATTTCAAGTGTATTTAGCAGCTTTATTTATACATTGGTGTGTGTAATGTAATTTTTATTTAGTTACATGTTATTTTTAATGGTTTATTTCTGGTAGTTAGATTTGAATGATGGTGGTTACTTTGAATTAGAATTTTTTTGCCAATGGTTTGGCTTTAGGAATTGAATAGTGAATTGTATAATTGATTTGGATTGTATTGTAATTGGTTTAGGAAATTGATTAATTGATTGATGGTAAATGTATTTATGTTGCTTAGTTTCTATTTGATTTTGTGGATGGCATTGGTGGTTAGGGAACATTGTTCATAGTGTATTTTATTTTTAAATTGATTTTGCATAGTGTTACATGATGCACAGATTAATTGCATCATGTACACTGGCGACACACTTTATTCGAGCTCGGCTAGTTCCACGAATTCGGGTATACCCGGGTGTATTGAGGTTTGTGACTGTTTTCTGCCCGAGTGCATTGGGTTATTTTCCAGGCAGGGATTGAAGCATTTTATTCCCGCTGTCTGCAATACTGCACAGTATATATATATATACTGCATTACAATTCATGAATTTATGCCATCTGGTAGACACGCGAAGCATTGCAGCCTATTAAATCCTAATCATTATCATTTAACAGATCAGCCGCCCGTCAGCCAGGCATGAACCCAGGCTGGGAAGGCAAACGCAACGGGGCTTGTCAGAGGTGAGGAGCGGCGCATTCCAGGTATCTGCCAGGTACATACTGGGTATTTGCTCGAATAAAGTGTGTCGGTGCAGTACACACTCAATGCAATTGTTTGACATTTGATATATATTTGTCTAGGTGCTGGTGTGTTGGGAGTGGAGTTATCATTTATTTTTAAAAGTGCTGGTGTTCTAATGTGAAGATGAAATGTGCTGCTGGTTTAATTTTATTTCAATGTGCTGATGTTGAGATTCTGATTTCATGTTTTTATTCATACATATTTATGTAATCCATAACCATTTATTTGTATATTGGTATTATATATGTGTATGTACATATGTGTATTATATATATATATATATATATATATATATATATATATATATATATATATATATATATATATATATATATATATAACCCACTGTACAAATGAATGGGGGCAGGGTGGGTTAACCCCTTAATTACTGTCACGGTTATTATCCGCTATGGTGATTAAGGGGTTAACTGGCATTTGAAAATATTTGGTATGTTTTTTTTGCCAACGTTGGCCGTTTGATACCCAGATGCCCACCATTGCCAGAGGGTAAGTAGAACTTAATTTATTTCTGCTGATTTATGTATTTAATAATGGGCAAATAATCTATTATCCATATCTGGATAATAGTTATTTTGCCCATTTCTGTATTGTATGTGTTGGGGGGGGCGAGGATGTGTGTTGTATATTGCTATGTTTATTGGGGGCAAGTGTCCCCAATAAACATGCTATTTTGGCTTAACCCCTTCATTGCCTTAGCGGATAGCCGCTAAGATAATGAAGCTGCTTTAATGTATTTTTATTAATAGTGAGGAGGAGCAGGGGGTCTGTTGAGCTGGATCGCATTTATTTCTCCCTCAGGGACCCCCTGCTTCCCGAGTTACAGGCCCCGGTTTGGGGCATTGGTCCCAGTGTCACCGCCATCTTTATAGAGCCCACGTCGCGTCTTGGACGCTATAAAGATGGTGGCGACATTGGCCTCCGATGCCCCATACTGGGGCCTGTAACTCGGGAAGCAAGGGGTCTCTGAGGCAGAAATCAATGCGGTTCAGCTCAGGGGACCCCCTGCTCCCGCACACTATTCTTAAAATATACATTGATGTAGCTTCATTACCTTAGCGGCTAACCGTTAAGGCAATGAATTATTGTTTATTGTTGTGTGTGTTTTGACAGTAGTGTAGATGTGTAGGGGGTCTCTGGAGCTGAACCGCTTTGGTTTCAGGTCCGGGGATCCCCTACTTCAGGAGATAGAGGCCCCGTTATGGGGTGCTGGTATCCCCTGCACTTTGAAAGCTTCCGCGTCACGTGACCGGGACATTTAAATTCTGCAGGGGATACCGGCACCCCATCACGGGACCTGTATCTCCTGAATTAGGGGGCCCCGGACCTGAAACCAATGCGGTTCAGGTCCGGAGACCCCCTGCTCATGTACACTATTATTAAAATGTATTTGTTTTGTGTACGATTGCCTGTATCAGCCTTGCATGGAGATGGCAAATCTCCATGCAAATGTTCCAAGCGGGTTTTTTTTTCTATCAGCTATCGTACGTGAAGTTTAAGAACGCTAGCAGGGGCAAAAAAAACCAACACGTACGCTGTGGCTATTTTGAGCACGTACGATAGAAAATGGGCTCAAGACCTTAGTGAATCGCGTCTCCGGCTTCACTTTTTATCGGACGTGCTTTTTTTTCCAGCGGACGCAAAAGCATGGAGCTTAGTGCATAGCCCCCTAAAACCCATAAGGAGCCTTGCAGCAAATCAGAGGAGGTTATTCCAAGCGCTAAACCAACAGCAGCAAATTCAAAGATGCTCTGTGCTGAATTGACACGAGCCGGCTTCAAAGATTTTGAATGAGAACATTTTCTAAGTCCCGCTTTTTGAGAACGTAGTGGTTGCGGCTTGCATTGCATGCCGAAATCAGTTCCAGGACTTTCGTGAGTACCTTCCGGTCATTGGAAAGGGCTCCTACAGAGGTAATTTTTGTGAATTTCATTTAAAGGACAAGTTTATTTGTTATCACCTGTTCCCAGTAAGTGTGTTAACTGTGCAAATTGTGTTACATTGTGTGTATGTCTGTTCCTGACATAAATTACAATTTATTTTACCTCCTTGCTTTGCTCAATCAAATGATCCCCATATAAAAAGGTGTTAAACCTGGTCTCTTGTGACAGTCACCGCCTCCCGCTGTCACTCAAATGCAGCTCCTCGGAGTCGGAAAACCCCATAACAACTACTGGCAACCTGATTGGTCCAGGGTTTACTGCCAGCCCATGGGCAGAATAGTAGCCATCAGGAGACCTGGCTACATTCGCAAAAGTGTTTGTGAATATTTACATTCCGCCATCAATATAGCATCTTCATCACCACCTGCAAACATTGCCAAACCTATGCGAATATAACCATATATTGGAGCTAAAGCCAGTTCAGTATCCATACCAGTTGACAATGCCGAGGAGTAATCTGATCATTCTTTGGATGTCCAGCAATTATAAGCAATAGCTGCCTGTAAAGTTTTCCTTAGGTCAGTAGACCCCTCCCTATTCCCAGCCACGCAACGTAACGCAACGCATCAGTAACTTCAGCAGGCAAATGGTATGTTTGTATGTCTCTGCCTATTTATGATCTAAGCAGTTGGGGAATATTGAGCACAATTAATGAAGACTAAACTTTTCTTACCAGAATTTGTTACACATAATTAGTTTCTAATGCTTAGTGAAGTTTGTCATTTCTTTACATTTTCACAATCTGTAATGATCACATATTTGTCACAAGTTTTGAAAACGGGTTCAAAAAGTTTACACATCTCTACTCGTTTTCCTCTAATTTTCTGTCAGAGATGCAATCTATATTACTCTATGAATAAACTATGTTATGTATTAACAAGTATTGGTACATTATGTTGCCAATGTTGAATCTTACCTTCCTGCTTGTGCAGTAGAAATACAGAGCATGGGACTGCTTGCCATTACCATATTTAATTGAAACAGAATGCTGTTGTACAGCAGGTGTCACTGTAACAGAATGTGCAGACAGTCAATTAGTTATTCTTGAGATGCAAAGGAGAACTTAGACAGCATAGCATTTATCATTATGTCAGTTATACATTTATGCCTGTCAGTGACAAATACTATAATGAATGACCTTACAACACCCTTTATTTACAGTGGAGCCACAGGATTGACAGGTCTGCATACCAGTCCTCCATAGCCGAAACATGTGTTGCAACTCAACTAAATTTCATACTTCTGTCTTACCCTTATTGCAAGCAAATAAGCAATAAATAATGTATTTTCATATACTCAAAAATAAGTTCTTATTTGCACATACACATGCCTGTAACATTAATCCATTTAGCATTCGTTAGTTGAGCAAGTACAAAGGTATTGTCAAGTTTTCAAGATAAAAGAAATTGAGTGAATTAAGTACTCAAACTGTATGAAACTACTGTATATATGGAAATATCCAAGAGATATTTTGTGAACAATACGTTACTTGTGCTTCTGAAGACAGTTTACAGAGTTTATGGGGGTTAATTAATTTAAAAAATGTAATGGTAAGAATAAAGATATGATTATTACAGTCATCTTCATATTTTCCCCTACTAATCTGAACTGAATAATTAAAGCTTGATTTTCCAAAATATTTTAGCATCTTTAAAGCGTGGCAAGGGAAAAGGTTCTAAGCCAAAGGGTATCTCCATAGAATGAGACTAGGCAAAGAAAAAGCCCCCAATAATATGGAGTCGCTTGTCCATAAAGTATACTGCCAATGTAGGAAGCTACCCTAGTGAATTAACCTTTAATGAACTATTGGATAACCAGCTTATGTACGGTGTAACAGATGATGTTACAGCCTGAGTAGATAGGTCCAGACACAAACACGAACGAACACGAAAAAGTCAAACTTTTAAGGGGTCCTATTGGCAATATTAAAAGGAAGGGGACAAAAAAACAACAAATACATACAGTACACTGGCGACACACTTTATTCGAGCTCGGCTAGTCCCACGAATTCGGGTATACCCGGGTGTATTGAGGTTTGTGACTGTTTTCTGCCCGAGTGCATTGAGGTATTTTCCATGCAGGGATTGAAGCATTTTATTCCCGCTGGCTGCAATACTGCACAGTATACATATATATACTGCATTACAATTCATGAATTTATGCCATCTGGTAGACACGCGAAGCATTGCAGCCTATTAAATCCTAATCATTATCATTTAACAGATTTGCCGCCCGTCAGCCAGGCATGAACCCAGGCTGGGAAGGCAAATGCAACGGGGCTTGTCAGAGGTGAGGAGCGGCGCATTCCAGGTATCTGCCAGGTACATACTGGGTATTTGCTCGAATAAAGTGTGTCGGTGCAGTACATATATTAATCAGTGCTCTCTGGTGGAATTGTTCACAGGAGATTCAATTGTGCTATATCCTCCCCAGAATGACCATGGGGAGTGTGTACTGTAATACAGTGAGCTCACTAGGAGCCAGAACATCCAAGTCAATAAGGATCTGTGTGACTACTACTGTATGTGGACCGGTGGCTTAGCCAATTCAGGTGAAACAGTAGTGGACCCTTTGTGATTGCAGACGCAATGCAGAAAAAACTCACCAGGCAGAGCAAAACTGAATTAGCAGCATAGAAACCTGCCACATGTAGCAGTTATCTATAGGGTGGAAATTAGATCCACAAATACTGTACAACAGCCTGATACAAACGAGCGGAGTACGTGGAAGGTTATAGTGCTGATAAGGTCACGTCAGCTAATAGCACCTTTCCTGTATGTGATGGTAGGGGGTATCCGGTCTGCATAATATAGGTTAAGCCCAACTGGTTAGACCTGAAAACCGTGGGTCCCTGGCAGCTAAGTAGCACCATAAGCCAGGGGTCATTTATTGTACCATGTAAAAGTAAAAACATGCCCTGCCTTTCCACTTTAATAATAATAATAATAGCATGTTTTTGTATAGCTCTGCTAGTTATACGAAGCACTTTACAGAGACATTTTGCAGGCATAGGTCCCCGCCCCGTGCAGCTTACAATCTATGTTTTTTGGTGCTTGAGGCACAGGGAGATAAAGTGACTTGCCCAAGGTCACAAGGAGCCGACCCGGGAATTGAACCAGGCTCCCCTGCTTCAAACTCTCAGTGCCAGGCAGTGTCTTTTACTCACTGAGCCACTCCCTCTCCTGTTCCCCTTGTCCCAGACACATAAAACTTAGAGAGTGTAAGTTTTAGGGGGATATTTGGGTAGACATATAGTTATTTTGTTTACAGGAGTTCAGGAGACAAAGTTACTGGTAGTCACCTAATTCTCCCCGGCATGCAGGCATGATTTGTGGGTACGCGGGGTGAGTTACACCAGGGCTACCCAGTGTCTCCCAGTATCCTGGTTTTCGAGCCCACATATCCCAGACCCATTTCCCTCATTGGTATAAGGTTCCCCAAAGTCTATACTTTATTAAAGTATGTGTTATAATGTTTTATACTGTATTTATAAGTATCTATGCAGTCAGCCAGGGCATCTACATAGGGGCCGGGATGTCTACATAGGGCCCATAGTTCAAAGGAGAACGGATGTCCAGAGGTGAGAAAACTGTTTGGTGGGCGGGGAAGGGCGATTGGCTAGGTCCGGGGAGAACAAAGGGAACCATGTGGGGACACCTTTTGAGTCTGCCAGACCTGGTAGAGCCTGCCCAGCAGGTGCAATGAGTTAGCTGGGGGGAGAAACAGCTCGTAGGCACATTTTCCTTTGGCTAATTCATATTTTCCGCCCACCCAACTTTTCGAGCCGGCTTGGCACGTCCTCCTCTGATGTCAGCCAAGAGATGAGCCCCTGTTTCTATTGGCTGGTGGGAAGGAATTCCCACACTCTGATTGTTCGCTCCTCCTATTTCCATGTTAGAGATATGTAGCCTCGGTCTCCTCGGACTACCAGAGACCCCTCCTTGCTGGCAGCGCAGTCTCAGGTGCCGCCGGAGCCAGCGACGGAACCGCCGGCTGTTTGCAAAGGTGTGTGCCGAAGCAGGGAGCGCTCCGACGCCAAGGAGGCTCTGCGGCGCACCCGGCTAGCAGGGGCTGCCATTATGAATGTGCGCGCATGCGCAGTGATCGCGCATGCGCAGAAGAAGCTCGGGAGTTGTGGCGGCCATTGGAGAGTCGCGAATGCATAGTGGGATCGCGCACGCGGCCCCAATTGAATAGTACCCTCCACGGGACTACAATTCCCATGAGGCCTAGGGAGGCATGCACCAGGTGCCTCAGAGCGGCCAAAGAAGGCCAAGGATTCCCGGCAGCCGCATTTAGATACATTTCACGGGCTTGCAGTGAGTTAGTTGGAGCAGGGAGCTGGGTGAGTGAGGGTGCAAGGGAGCAGTAGCCCCTTGCACTAGGCCAGTTAACCCCATAGGCCCCAGATACAGTTATCCTTGTCCCCAGTTTGTGGTTGCTTCAGGACCTTAAGGACGGAGATCTGCCCTTTTAGCTATTTGATTGCTTTAAAGATACACTCTGTGGCGCTCAGCCGGATTCGTGGGTCTGGGCTCAGTCTGGGCTCAGACCCCTCAGTGACTGCGGCCTGCCGGCTGCAGATGGATCCCCTTCAAGGTACAGATGGTACGGCGCATGGTGATATTATCCACGCCGGAATTCCCCCCACGCGTTGGAGAACGTCTCGTCAGATCAGGCGGATCCACTCCAGTTATCTTGTGGCCCCGTTGGCTGGACCCCCGGGCAGGTACCTAAAGTAGTGCACTAAACACTTCAAGGGATAGCGCTATCTCCAACACATTGGGTGGGTTGGGACATAAGGGACATCAAGGGATTGGTGCCCAGCACCCAGGTACTTTGGAGGAGGGACTACCTAAGTTGATGTGTGCACCCGGTGCACTGCTATGTATATGGTTATATGCATTATGCTGTGTGGTACAGGATACCGAAGTTATTAGTAGTTACAGTAAAACGGTTGCTAACATATATTGTGTGCGTGTATTACTATTACTGTGTTCCTGTATGAGGACCATCCCATTCCGGTGGGAACCCTTACAGGTGGAGGCGCTGTGTTTGAATGATCAGGTAACCCCAGGCTCCCAGTGGCAGAGGTTCAGGCCTTCTGTGAGCCTATCAGGTAATGCACCACACCCGGTAACACACGTGTATTATTACATATGGTCCCCATCTGCGATAGGGGGGGGCAAAAGGTGTTACATTTGGAGGCGCTGCAGAGATCTCAGACCTGGGGTGCTCTATTAAAGTCTAAATTTGACTGTTGCAATTACCACCATGTTCTCACCGTCTAAGCAACAAGTGCACGACTAGGCGCTTGAACTAGACGAGTCCCCCCGCCATGTGCTCGCGGTGTGGATGTGCCAGCAGGCATCCCCTCTCAAGAAGTCCGTAATCAGGTCAGATCCCTTCCCAGGTTCACTCAAGCCCGCCAAATTGGCCGGAAATGGAACCCCACAGACCGCTGGTACATACTCCTTATAGCAACCCGTTATGAAGTAACGGAAAATATCACCCCTGCCGCCCTACACTTTCCGGGAGCCTTGCCTCCGGTGTATCCTGTCATTTTCTCTGAATTGCCTAGGGCACCATCGGCCTCCATACCCCATCCCGAGGCCACGCCGGGACCCTCCCGCGCTCCCGGGAACTATGATGCATTACTATCAGGACATTCCATGCTATATTCAGAGCCACTGATACCCAGGGTGATCTTCAGTCCCGGGTCCCCCGTGGAGACCCTTCTCCAGACTGGGCCCTCGCCCTCGCCCTCTGTGTATCCATCCCCTGAACGACAGACAAGTACAAGACGCCAAACCAGTATACAGTTCCGGGCCCCTACGTCCTTACAGGTGGACCCAGCACCGGGAGGAATACTACCTCAGCTAATAGAAGCTATGAGCCAGGCCTCTCATTCCCATCAATACCGCAAGCTCAAGATATTCTCCGGGAATAGACCCACGCCGGCGGGTGAGGCAGAATTTGAGGAATGGAAAGATCACACGGAACACATGCTCCCGGAGTGGACTTGCTCTGATGCGGTAAAACGGCAACGAATTATCCAGTGCTTACGACCACCTGCTATGCATATGGTGCAGTTTTACGACAGTAAACACGCTGATGCGACAGCCCTGATCCAGGCCCTAACCCAGACATACGGGGTTCCTAAGGACGTTGTGTCATTACTGGACAAATTCTACTCACTCACACAAGTCGAAGGAGAAGAAGTGTCAGAGTTTCTTCTTCGGATCCAGTTGGCTCTATGGCCTCTGGTAAAGAAGGAGGTTATTCCGGCAGCCCAAGCTGATGGCATGCGAGTCCAGCAACTTCTGCAGGGGACCCTGCCCATGCATCCGGTGGTGATACGAGTCAGCTATACTCTCTCTCCAGATCAGCCTCTAGATTTCGAAGAGTTGATGGATAAAGTACTCGCTCACGAAGGTAATCTGCGGTTGCACCGGCCAAAGCTACCGAGTGACTCTACGAAACCAGAAAAGACCGCTACTTTGGCCAAAGGACATCCTCAAGATGAACTGAAAAGAGCAGCAATCGCAAAGGCCAAAGAGATCGAAGGTGAAGAGGATTCCCCTGCTCATAAAACTCCTATTCCTGCACTACACTTCCCCAAGAGGGAGTCGGCGGCCTCCAGGACAGGGACCCCTCCGGGGGGTCAAGCTTGCTTCAGGTGCGGCCAAGAAGGGCACTTCGCTAAGACTTGCAAAGGGACAAGTAAGGTCAGAACCGACCCACCCAAAGCCATGACCTGTGCGGCGCAGACTGAAGAAATTCCTTCTTCGTCTGAGGGCTCCACCCCACCAAGCAGTGGAGAAGCCGTAACCACGGACGCCTACATTCGGGTGGGACCGGCAGATCTTATACGCATCCTGGTGGAAGGCATTTACGCAACTGCATTGTTGGACACGGATCTCAGGTGACCATTGTGTATCGCTCGTTCTATGATCAACATCTGAGTCACCTGCCATTGCAAACTGCGGATGCGATGAAACTCTGGGGACTTAATCAGGAGGCCTACCCCATTGACGGCGTGGTGAAACTTCGGCTGGCCATACTACAATTGAACACTGGCAAGTCCCATCCAATGGAAGTGGAGGTGCTAATATGCTCCAAACCTCAAGAGCATCCCAGTGCCCCAATTATCTTGGGAACAAATACTGATGTGGTACGGGCAGTGTTTTGAGATTACTTGAAAGAGGCTTGTGAATTACCCCTCTCGGCTCTACCCATACAACCCAGTATGACGGAAGACGAAACGCCGAGTCCGGATGAAGAAGACTTATTCAATACTCACGACGGAATGGCCATGATTCCCCCAGGGGGAGTAGAAGTTATGTGGGCGGAATGCTGCTATCCAGAACGAGACGAGGCCGATCAGCTCTTCTCCTTAGAGAGTGCGCCCGAAGAGGATGCCTATCGGGGTTACCGACTTGTGCCTGAGATTCGAGAGTGGAAGGGTGAAATGCCTCTGAACGTCAAGGTATATGTTCACAACACCTCTCACTATCCCATGCCCCTAGACTATGGGCAATGATTGGGACGGATATACGCGGTTACCTCTTTCGATATGCCAATTCCAAGTAGAATATGCAGCCCCACTCTAGCAGACCATGGAAATGGCCTTTTACTTCGGGGAATCCGCCTTGTCCGCGGCATGGAGGGCATGGCTGACTGCCAAGTTGGAAGAACGTAAGGACGTATTTTCCACGAGTGACATGGATGTGGGCTGTAGACGAAATGCCCAACACACTATCCGGCTAAGTGACACCACTCCGTTCCGAGAAAGATCTCGTCGTATTGCCCCTCGAGATGTGGAGGATGTGAGAAACGTGTTACGAGAGATGGAAGCAGCGGGCATTGTGACTGAATCCCGTAGCCCCTACGCCTCGCCGATCGTGGTGGTGCGAAAGAAGAATGGGTCGGTGCAATTGTGTGTCGACCACCGGACCCTGAACAACCATACCATTCCTGATCAGTACACATTGCCACAAATTGAAGAAATTCGCAATGCCCTGTCGGGAAGTCAGTAGTTCAGTGTCTTGGACTTGAGGTCTGGGTACTACCAGGTGCCTATGAGTGCAGACGACCAAGAGAAGACGGCTTTCGTATGCCCCCTTGGCTTCTACCAATTCACTCGCATGCCTCAAGGTATCTTCGGAGCCCCAGCAACGTTCCAACGATTGATGGAAAAGACAATCGGGGACATGAACCCCTGAGAATGCCTCGTTTATCTGGATGATATCATTGTTTTCGGCAAGACTTTGGAGGAACATGAGACGCGGCTCATGATGGTGTTTGATCGACTAGGGCAAGAAGGCCTGAAGTTATCCTTGGATAAATATCGATTCTGCCGTACCTCAGTGACCTACGTGGGAGATATAATATCCGCTGAGGGAATAGCCACGGATCCTGCCAAAATTGAATCAGTGATGGAATGGCCGAGACCCGGAAACATCATGCAGCTACGCTCCTTCCTAGGATTCTGCGGATACTACCGCCATTTTGTAGAAGGGTATTCCAGTAGAATCAAGGTACTTAACAATCTTCTCAAAATATACCCAGAAGATACGGGCCGACCTGCTACATGGGCGCGAGCGCCGTTCGATGACAAGTGGACAGACTTGTGAACAAGCATTCCTTAATCTGAAGAAATGTTTAACAGAGACACCTGTTCTCGCTTACGCCGATCCTGAACTACCCTACGTCCTTCATGTGGATGCAAGCCTCAACGGGCTAGGAGCCATACTCCATCAGAAATATCCGACCGGTCTCCGACCAGTGGTCTATGTCAGCCGCAGTTTAACCCCCAGCGAACAGAACTATCCCGTCCATAAGCTGGAATTCCTTGCCCTCAAATAAGCAATTGTGGATAAACTCCACGATTACTTGTAAGGGGTCAACTTTGAAGTGCGTACAGACAATAATCCGTTGACATACATAACGAAAACCGCCAAACTGGATGCTGCAGGCCATCGATGGTTAGCATCCCTCGCAAACTACAGATTTACCTTGAAGTACAAGCCTGGGCCACTAAACATTGGAGCTGATGCCCTATCTAGAATGCCTGGACTAGGGGCCACCCCGAATGAGGATATTTGGGAAGAAATTCCTGGGGCAGGAATGCGAGCCCTGTGCAACACGGCAGCTATAGTGGGGAATAATGTGGCCTTCTCTGAATTACGCGTCGTGGATTCATTGGGATGTCAATCCAAGGCTCTACCTGCTGCCTACTGTGATCCGATGGGCTGAATGTCACCCCTGATAAAATTATCTTGTGGAAAGTTATGATACAATACCAAGTAAGGGACTCAGTAGTGGGCCTTATCCGCCAAGCCGTGCAGAAAAACAAACTGGATATGCTGAAGCGTGCTCCCAGCGACCTGGTGGCGATTCTCATGCGGGAAGCTGACAAATTCCAGCTGGACAATTGTCTACTCTATCGGGTGGTACAGTACCACCCCGAGAGGAAACAATTGGTCCTACCCCGAAATTTACAATATCTGGTCCTAAAAGCCTTACACGATGAACATGGCCACATGGGTTGTTGCGCGACCGGTTCTTCTGGCCACGGATGCGTGAATCAGTGGAGCAACATTGTCGTCGGTGCTCCCGATGTATCCAGTGCAAGACCCTCCCTACCAGAGCCGCCCCCATGGCTCATCTGAAGAGCTCAGGCCCCATGGACTTGGTCTGTATGGACTTTCTGTGTATCGAACCTGATACCCGAGGCATCAGTAACGTGTTGGTCATCACAGATCATTATACTCGCTACGCGCAGGCCTTTCCCACCAAAGACCAAAAGGCCATCACTGTAGCTAAAGTGCTATGGGAACGATACTTTATCCATTATGGGCTGCCAAACCGTCTGCAATCGGACTAAGGCCGGGACTTCGAAAGCAAGATCATTAAGGAAATGCTCAAGCTACTAAACATTACTACAGTGGCGTCCGACCTGAGTCTAAATCGGCAAGATCCGCGGCTCTCGGATAATCTCGGTCAGGTGCTTTTTTTTTTTGTCCGGAGTGAATTGCGTTATTTTAGCGCTCGTGATGTTAGCATTTTATTCTCGCTGTCTGCAATACTGCTTTACCGTGTAAAAACTCAGGGGGGCGTTTGCGAGCTGTTGTCTTGGAAGTCTAATACCTTCGCGGTTCAACCTACGTCAGTACACAGTCTGTGTGTGCGCGCGCAGTAATAGTAAATTTGCATATTTAAAGTATACATGCATTTGCAGTGCTGTACTGTACAGTATGTCTCATTTGAAAATTGTTGAAACGCATAAGCGTGTACAATACTGTAACAGTGTCACATTTAGGCATACTGTATACAGCGCTCTCCCCTCGCTCAGGATAATTAACTGCACTGCACGGTTATTTCAACTTCTTATCTTCTCTACAATGCAGTACATCTCTCCCACACCATTCCTTTGAACGTGTGTCTGGTTTCAATCACATTCCTGCCTGACAGCAGGTGATTACTGACTGAAGCTAGTCATTGTGTTTTTAATCCGTCCCTAGCCGAGCGTCAATCACCTCGCTTCGCCTGCGTGTAATCCTCTTTTGGATGGGAGCTAGTTGATTACTGCACATGCGCCTGTAACTTCACCCACCACTGCTTGCTTGAGTGAGTGACCAAAAAAAAACAAAAAAAACTTTTTTTTATTCTAATTTTTTTTCTCCACAAGCCTGCAAAAACCATCTTGATACTGTATTAAGATATTCAATCTGTGCTGTAGCTTTTGACTGCGACCCTGTGTGATTGACTGCACATGGTTGATTTGTGTGCTTTTTACGTACTGTATTTGGGGGTGTAGGGATCATATTATTATGATGAACTGCCTTTTGAAATTAAAGTATGTCATTATCTTTGAACTTCATGCATGCAGCTGTACCCTGTAGCCCCCTCCCCCACGAACACACACAAGGCTCGCTCAAGGATTTGAAACTCCAGTCATTAATTTTCTGAAGCTTGACATTGACGCTCAGCTATGGACGGATTAAGAACACAATGTAAAGCTTCAGAAAATTAATGACTCTGTGGAGGGGGGGGGGTTGGGTGAGTCATGCGCAGTAATCAGATAGCTCCCATCTCAAAGAGGATTACACGCAGGCGCAGTGAGGCGCAGTGAGGCGCCTGCGTGTAGTCCTCTTTGAGATGGGAACAAACTGATTACTGCGCATGACTCACCCAACCCCCCCCTCCACAGAGTCATTAATTTTCTGAAGCTAGTCATTGTGTTTTTAATCCGTCCCTAGCCGAGCGTCAATCACCTCGCTTTGCCTGCGTGTAATCCTCTTTTGGATGGGAGCTAGTTGATTACTGCGCATTCGCCTGTAACTTCACCCACCACTGCTTGCTTGAGTGAGTGACCAAAAAAAAATAAAAAAAAATTTTTATTCTAATTTTTTTTTTCTCCACAAGCCTGCAAAAACCATCTTGATACTGTATTACGATATTCAATCTGTGCTGTAGCTTTTGACTGCGACCCTGTGCGTTTGACTGCACATGGTTGATTTGTGTGTTTTTTACGTAACTCTGTGGAGGGGGGGGTTGGGTGAGTCATGCGAAGTAATCAGATAGCTCCCATCTCAAAGAAGATTACACGCAGGCGCAGTGAGGCGCAGTGTGGCACCTGCGTGTAATCCTCTCTGAGATGGGAGCTAGCTGATTACTGCGCATGACTCACCCAACCCCCCCCCCCAACCCTTTGAGGCTTTGTTTACGGAAACGCTTTGGAAAATCCCTTCTCGAATTTGAAATGTTAATCAGATTTGCACAGCATTGTGAGAATTGAGAGTTAAAAAAAACATTAACTGATTAATGTTGTTTTGCCATTCATTCATCTTCTTTGGTGTACTGGGGGGGGGGGTTGTTAATGATTATGATTAGCAGGAATGTAAATAAATATTTATTTTATTTTATCAGGAACCAAAAAATTCAAATATAAAAATAATCATGACTAATATATAATGCAGTCTTTATTCAGTTCTTCTGGCAGATTGAAATTGGATAAGCATTTATAAAACATGGATCAACATGAATAATGCACATTTATAATAATATTATTGAATAATATATAATTTATATAGTAAAATACTTTTTTCCGTCTTTATCTTCTTCCTCATTCTGTGTACAGTAAAGTAGTTCACTGAGAGAGGAGAGGTTTTGTGTACATCATTACTGCTGTCTATATACTGTACACTTGAGTGTACAAACAGATTAGACTGTACACAACACCCCCCTCTCCCCCAGTCCATCCTTTTTTCCTGCAAAGACAAGAAAACAAAAAATTATTACAGTTATGCGCGTACTGTATTATGGCATTGTGTGATGTGTAGTACTATAGTAGATGGCTGGTGCTGCTTTCTCTGGAAAGAAAAAAATTGAGCAGTTAGGTGCATACCGTATTATGGCATTGTGTACTGTATACTGTACTGTAGTTACTCCACATTGGACTACAGTAGGTAGTTATTACTGTCAAACTAATCTATACTGGAACTACTGTATGCTCTGACTATTAAGAAAGAAAAAATCTGTGCCATAATTCCTGTATCATACTGTACTTACAATAATACAGTAAAGTACTACTTTCCTGATGCTTGCCCATTACGCGCGATCACAATTGGCAACACAGTCGCAATATGGTCAATATATTTATTGCAGCGTTCCACGGTGAGTACATCGTTCCAAAAACTCAGTATGCCTTTCGCCAACTAATACATTTCGGAGGGTTTCACCACTTTCCAGATATGGTCCTTCAGCTGATGCCAGACCATTTCGATCGGATTGAAGTCTGGCGATCTGTCATTGGAAAAAAAGGACAATTAGTTTAAGAGATATAGTACACAGTAAAAAATATGAGACACGGTTACCGCACTTACTCAGCTGGCATCTTCACCCAGTTGATACCGCGCTCAAGGATATGCGCTGTTGACGCAGTGTGCTTCGGATCGTTGTCCTGGTAGAAACGGTGACCATCCGGGAACTCGCGTGTGATGTATTCCACTATCTCAGGCACAATTTTGTCTTGGAAGAAAGCTTTATTCATGATTCCTATAACAAGAAAAGAAAAGTGCTCAAAAAACTGCACACTAGTACAGTACAGTTCATAAGGCTAAATTATATTTTTTATATTTTACCTTCAAAGATGACAATGCATCCTGGTCCTTGCCTAGAGATGGCACCCCACACATGGAGCTTCACTGGGTGTTTTGGCCGCTGCTTCATAGATATGCGACCTTTTTTGTGGAATGCAAAGGTGGCAAATCTCTACAGCGATACAGTAGACTCATCAGTGAAGATGCAATCCTGGAAAGTTTCCCCACTGTCGATCCATGCCTGGGCCTGGACCATTCTTTTGATTTTGTTTATTTCCCTTATCATGGGGTATGCTCTGTAATGACAAGGAATAAATAAATTTAACGGTACAGTACAGTTTCCTAAACAACACTTTTACCTCCTGTACTGTCCAGTACTAACCTCACACGTCCATATTTCCATCCAATGCTGTGTCTCATCTTCTTTATGCAGGTCTCAGATACAGTGAGATTGTAATTTTCCTGAGGAGTGTATTTGACCCTTAATGCATTTGACCATTCTCCTCACTTATTATGTCCACCTGAAGAGTTTTCTCCCTACAATGTAAAGAAAAACAATCCGGTAAGTTACAGTGCAGTATGCCACAAGCACAGCATTACAGTATTACAGAACAGTTCTACAGTGTTAATATGCAGCAATATAAAAAATATATATACTGTTCTAATATAAATATACCGAAATAACAAAAATATTAGATACAGTAGATCTACAGTACACAATATATTGTTCTATTAATATGCAGCAATATAAAAAATATATACTGTTGTAATATAAATATAAAAAATATATACTGTACTGCTGTAATATAAATCTACCGAACTAACAAAAATATTAGATACAGTAGATCTACAGTACAATATTTTATATATATATAAAAAAATTAAGTTATATAAATATACTTACGCGTTAGTTACTTTTGGTGCCCTTTTGCGTTCTCTGGTTTTTCCGTGTGCATGATAGCTCACGGTGGTTGCTGGCACAACGATGCCAGAAGTAGCTAACCAGCGTTGGATAGCAGCAATTCGGTGTCCGCTCGTGTACATCTCCTTAATTCGCTTGCTGAGCTCCTTTGAAATCTTTTTAACAGGCATTGCTGTGAGTGGAAAGAAATACAAACACAAGAATGTATATTCGATGTTTAGTCGATGTGTATTCAATGTGCAATGAATCCACAAAATGGATGGTGTATTTATACGGTAATGACTCACATTAGAGTACTCCCACTTTCAACACCTGTACCTCGTCGCCATGCATAAAAGGTTACACACTTTGCATATAGCCCACCACTCGATGATCATTATCTGAACTTGCCCTTGTCCAGATACAGCATTGTGCCATCTGCTTCCATGGATCAACCCCGATGCTACGGACGCAGGAACCCACTCGCCTCTGCCCTGCCTGTCATGCAGAAAAAGCAAAAGGCGGCAGCCGTTTCCACGCCAAGGCCAAAGCGACAGGCTAAGACCAATAAAGGAAACCTTCTGCTGACTCCAAAGGCTAATGGTTTTAATAGACGTCAGCCTTATTATGTCAAGAAGAAATACGGTGATATACACTCAACGCAAAACAAATGGCAGCCAACCCATCGAACCCGCAGACCACTTCCTCCCATACGCTTCGACGACTCTGCCGCCGCTGTCCCGGAAACCCACAGGCCATCTTCGCCGGTTTTATTCGACGACGCTGCCGCTGGTGCCTCTGAAATCCACGGGTCACTTTCTCCTTTGCGCTTAGATGACTCTGCCGCTTCTCGCCCGGAAATCCACAGGTCACTTTCTCCATCCCTCTTCGACGACGCTGCTGCTACTCCTCTACCGGATATCCACAGGTCACCTCCTCCACCCTTCTTCGACGACACTGCCACTTCTCTCCATGGAACCTCCATCTCATCCTCCGTAGCACCCATCCACCCAGATGTCCACAGCACGCCATGCACAAGAAGCAGCTCGTTTGACCGGATGCTGAATGGGATAAGTGTGGATATCCCCGGGAACTCTATTGTGCTGGCAAAGATAAATCTGCTTCTGGAGACCATGCTAAATATGGAGCAACAGATGCTACATACTGTATGGATCAATGGATGGATCGACGGATGGAGAAGATAGAGGCTGACATAGCGGGGATACATCATTTGCTTGGTGTTCATGCCACTGTTTCCCCGACGCCGGACCAGGAGGGTGGCATGGATGTGATGAATTGGAGCATCGACTACCTTCCATCACTAAGCGCACCCCCTACCCAAGAAGATTTTGTGTACATGTATGCCATTGAGGAGGACATGACAACCCCGTCAAGACCACGCCAGGAGACAACACGGCGACCAAGACAGGAGGAAAGCTTCCTCCCAGACAACCTACCCTCACCCGCCACATCAAGCACACCCGCACACAGAAGACCTACATTCGCTCGCATCGATACGGTGCCCGACATCATCCTGCGCGATATGCCACCGGCACTCAGGAAGAAGTATAGGGTGACGAGTGCTGGTGCACCCCACAAGTATGCCTTGTTACTTTTTAAGCACCATGTGTCCTACTTGTTGTACTGCGACTGGGCCTTCAAAGTGAACTACGAAGGAAATCGCCTAAAAAAGGCGCTTCCTGACAATTTAAGAGACTATTCTGGAGGAATTGCGGCGCTATTTTTCAATTACAGATCCTGTAATGAAAGGCGTTCGAGACTGCATTAATGGCGTTTTGCGCCATGCAAGGCATCGGCCATGGAAGGACAATCTGGTGGGGTACGCATTTGAGTGATTGTTCAACTGTTGAAAATGTTTTGTAAATATTTTGTTACTGTCCTCGAGGGCCGCAAACAGGCCCGGTTTGCAAAGGTTACCCTGAAAACCAGGCCTGTTTGCTGCCCTCGAGGACTGTAGTGGTGCAGGCATGACTGACTGTTCTGCACACCATCCCACTGTAAATGTACTGTACTGTACATGTTTTGACCTGCTGTACTTAAATAAGGAGATGTTTTGTTTTGTATATTTTATGAATAAAGATTTTCTTTTTAATAACAGGTAAGACCATACTGTTGTGCTGTACTGTACATTTTTTGACCTGCTGTACTTAAATAAAGGAGATGTTGTGTGTTTTTACTTGTATTAATAAATAAATGTTTTTATACACTGTACACAAGACCTGCACAATTCCAGTCCCAGAGGCAACAAACAGGCCCGGTTTTCAAAGGTTGTCCTGAAAACTGGGCCTGTTTGCGGCCCTCGAGGACTGGAGTGCTGCAGGCCTGACTGACTGCTGTAAATGTCTGTACTTAAATATAGGCGATGTTGCGTTTTGTATATTTTATGAATAAAGCGTTTTTTTTAATAACAGGTGCTGTAAATGTTTTTACTTTCTGTACATAAATGTTTTCACTAGCAGTAAACCATACACCTGTTGATGTTTTGAATTGCTGTGCACTTAAAATGTTTTTACATTGTACAGTATTTGTAAATTAATGTTTTTGTACTTTCTCCACCAATAAAAGAAAATGTTGATTTGTTTTAAATTGTTCCATTGGCTCCTTTGATACTGTACTCCTTTGATACTGTAGGCATGCTCAGTACTCTACATCGCAAGAGTATTAAAAACAATAGAAGACACATACTGTACTGTACAGTATGTACTGGTACTGTATAGAAGACACACTGGATGTACTGTAATACATGTAGAATAAATGCATACTTTTTATTTTTTCGGGTTTATTACACAGTATACTGTATATAAAAAAGTATTGTAAACTCGGAAAACATCAGCATACTGTTTCAGGTATTCTACCCTAATCAATAACAACGGCCACTAAAATGTAGACTCCGGCACATTGTTTTTTAAATCCGATTCAGCAATGTGCAGGCATTGTTGCACAAAGCGATATTATCCATCGAAATCCCTCCATTAGCCATTTTCTTTTCTGAGGAAAAACAGAAATAAAGTTTTACTGTAATGGTCCGTCCCCTAAAGAAGTTCACAGTCAGTCCCACCAATAATTTTCTCGGGGGGCGTCTCCTGTTCACATGCGCATGCGCCTACCGTCGATGTAATGACACGCATATGCGTTTCAAGAAGGTTCCAATGCGCATGCGCCTAGCGTTCCACCGATTGTCCAGTATCTGTAGTTCAGTACTGTAGAAGCCGCTCAGCCAATGATATTGCTTACAGGAGAATCGCTTGACTTTTGAATCGCACCGATATTGATATTTAAAAAAAAAAGGCAACATTACTCACCATAGAATTTCCCAATCAGCTGGCGCCGGCGCAGGGCCACTGCCAGCCCAGTATTCTTGATCATACACGTTGTCACTGATGGTGGGACCGTTATTGGAAGCCGGTGCAGGTGCTGGCGCATTGCTTGCCAGCGACTGTCGTTTCTTAGTTGGTTTTAACACGACCTTTCGCCTTTTGCCGTCTGCATCATAGATACGGGAAAAATCTGGTGATACACACCAATACCCAATAAATTGGGGATCAATACAACAAAAACATGTATCTCTACAGAACTTTTTCCTTATTGCACGCTTCCACACATGAGGAGCTGGTGAAAATTTGTAAAAGTCAAAGTTTTCGATAAAATACTGATAAATTTGAACAACTGTTGCCATCTTGTCATCTGTTGCTTTTATCGCGGCCCATACTGGCTGCACTTGAACACTCATGGCGGCGGGTCTGACTCTGGAGAATAACTTTAACTTATGTTTGTCTTTCTTTAATATGAAAAGCCGCAATTGATACATTATTGTAACCTCTTCCTTCAGTCTCAAGGCCAATTTACAATGGCACACTATGGTACAGTATCTTTTTTAAACGAAACACCTGCAAGTTGACACATTACTGAAGCGCATGTGCATTACAATTCATGAATATCTGCCATCTGGCGGACACGCGAAGAATTGCAACCTATTAAATCCAAACCATTCTCTATAAACGCATGAACCGCGCATCAACCGGGCTTGACCCGCGGCTGAGAACGCAACATGAATGCGGCATGCACCAGGTGAAGTGCGTCGCATTCGAGAAAAAATCCAGTAAAAATGCGGTGATGTTTTAGAATAAACATTTTGTGATGTTCGGACGAGAAGCGAGACTTCCGGTGGATATAGGCTGCGATTATCTACCGATGGGGTACCCAACATGACGCACTTCCGATACGTACAACGGCTACAAGACAGTCTGCAAAACGCCTACCAGTTAGCCGAGAAAGCTTCTGCTCATTTGAACACTGATAACAAAAGACGTTATGATCATAAGGTCCGCCATCGGGAGATTCGTCCTGGCGATGCCGTTCTACTCCGAAATCTAGGAGTCCCCGGCAAACACAAACTGGCTGATTGCTGGCGTGACGAAGTCTATGAAGTTGAATCACAAATGCCAGGGCTCCCAGTATATCGTATAAGGCCTGGGACCCGCTGCGCCCGGCGGCGCGGGCGGCCACATGAGCGTTCCCCACCAGCAGTGGAATCCTCCTGAGCCGGTCCCAGTCCCCCCTCATGGCACAGCTCACTACACGCTGTGACGCGTCAGCCGCTAGGGGATTCAAGAGAATTGTAATCCCTAGCGTCAACGCGTCACGTGGTGTGGCTGTGAGCCAATGAGGAGGGGAGGCTTCGGGAGGAGGGGAGGAGGGGAGGCTTCGTGAAGCGGGGAGGAGAGTGTGGAGGGAAAGCAGCGTGAGTGCCTGTCTCTGTGTGTGTCTGAGTGCCTATCTGTGTTTGTGTATGTGTGTGCCTGAGTGCGTGAGTGCCTGCGTGTGTGTGTGTGCATGAGTGCCTACGTGCCAGCCTGTGTGTGTGTGTGCATGAGTGTGTGTATGTGTGCCTGAGTGTCAGCGTGTGAGTAGGGCAGGCCACAGCATCTCCCGAACCCAAAACCGAGCCCGTGGAGGGGGGGTAGCGGGTCCCTCCACAAACCACGCCCCCCTCCGCTTAAACCACGCCCCTCCCTCCCACTCCAGCCCCGGCTCCCGCTCCCTACAGACCGCATATCGTGGTCTGTGTCTGTCAGCGCCCCGCCTGTCTGCAGTGCGGGCGCGCTGACTGAGGGAGCGGGGCTTTAGCCTTAGAGACAGTGATGGCTGAGTAAAAAGCTGGCACCGTAATCACCTCCTCCCTATTCCACAAATGGAGAAAGTGGATACTGAGATACCGACTACATCATTAGATGGGGAGTCAGAACCAGTGGAAGCTAATGAGGAAACTAGTCCGGTCAGAATGGAGAGCCCCTCTCAAAAGGAACCACAACACTCCGCGGCACCTCCCGGCGGAGCTACGGCTAAAGGGCCTCAACAAACAACTTTTCATAAGGGAACTCCAATGAGTAGACCCCTGGATCCTAGAAGCCCATGCTTCATGCCCCAAAGAGACTTTTCAGAGACATTTATACCCTCAATGGGAGAGGCTAAGCCTCAGGACTATGCACATTACTCTACAGAAGAAGTAGAGCCAGAGCTTCGCAGAAGTCAATGAATGAGGCACCCTCCCAATCGGGTGGCTTACGATTCAGTTGGGGCACCCCACTATGAGGCTCAGCAGTGGTCTCGGGCCAAGATACAGGCCGTTATTGTGATGTTCACGCAATTGTGTAATCTCATGTAGAGCATTGCACGGTGTTAAGTTATATCTTTGTACTGCATTTTTATTATATAATTTCTGTACATGGTTATGGTTACTACCCAAGCGAGTTCGTTGGGATTTTACCAGGGGGAGTGTGTAGCCCTAGTCCCCTCGGACTACCAGAGACCCCCTCCTTGCTGGCAGCATGGTCACGGGTGCCGCCAGAGCCAGCAAACGTGGGTGCCGAAGCAGGGAGCGCTCCGACGCCAAGGAGGCTCTGCGGTGCACCCGGCTAGCGGGGACCGCCATTATGAATGCGCGCGCAGAAGAAGCTCGGGAGTTGCAGCGGCCATTGGAGAGTCGCGCATGCGCAGTGGGATCGCGCACGCAGCCCCAATTGAATATTAGCCTCCACGGGACTACAATTCCCATGAGGCCTAGGGAGGCATGCACCAGGTGCCTCAGAGCGGCCAATGAAGGCCAAGGATTCCCGGCAGCCGCATTTAGATACATTTCGCGGGCTTGCAGTGAGTTAGTTGGAGCAGGGAGCTGGGTGAGTGAGGGTGCAAGGGAGCAGTAGCCCCTTGCACTAGGCCAGTTAACCCCATAGGCCCCAGATACAGTTATCCTTGTCCCCAGTTTGTGGTTGCTTCAGGGCCTTAAGGAAGGAGATCTGCCCTTTTAGCTATTTGGTTGCTTTAAAGATACACTCTGTGGCGCTCAGCCGGATTCCTGGGTCTGGGCTCAGTCTGGGCTCAGACCCCTCAGTGACTGCGGCCTGCCGGCTGCAGACAGATCCCCTTCAAGGTACAGACGGTACGGCGCATGGTGATATTATCCACGCCGGAATTCACCCCACGTGTAGGAGGACGTCTCGTCAGATCAGGCGGATCCACTCCAGTTATCTTGCGGCCCCGTGGGCTGGAGTCCCGGGCAGGTACCTAAAGTAGTGCACTAAACACTTCAAGGGATAGCGCTATCTCCAACACATTGGGTGGGTTTTGACATAAGGGACATCAAGGGATTGGTGCCCAGCACCCAGGTACTTTGGAGGAGGGACTACCTAAGTTGATGTGTGCACCCGGTGCACTGCTATGTATATAGTTATATGCATTATGCTGTGTGGTACAGGATACCGAAGTTATTAGTAGTTATAGTAAAACGGTTGCTAACATATATTGTGTGCGTGTATTACTATTACTGTGTTCCTGTAAGAGGACCATCCCACTCCGGTGGGAACCCTTACAGGTGGAGGTACTGTGTTCGAATAATCAGGTAACCCCAGGCTCCCAGCGGCGGAGGTTCAGGCCTTCTGTGAGCCTATCAGGTAATGCACCACACCCGGTAACACACGTGTATTATTACATATGGTCCCCATCTGCGATAGAGGGGGGGGGGGGCAAAAGGTGTTACAGATATATCAGCGGAGTGTACGTAAGGAGTTGGCCGAGTCAGAGAACCAGACGATCTTGTGGCTTGAGTCGATGAAATGTGGGCAGACTTTTCAAAGTTGCTCTGTTACGAATAGCAGAGTGAATGGCTTCGTTTCTGGAGCTAAGAAAACCTGCCTTGCAGAGACTAAGTTAGACGCAAGGTCCAAGTTCTCATTTTACAACGTAGCAGCAGCGGCTTAGGTTTCCAGCCGAAAAGAGGACCTTGAAGCAGGAAGGGATTTCCAGTCAGAGTAAGCCTTCCGAAGCAGGTGCTCTGCACCTATTTGAGCCTGGTTTTCACCCCCAGATCCCAGAAAGTGTGTATTCGGTCTGTATTTTGTATATTCATTGCGTGCACGTGGGTTTACCCGAATAAACCTCATTTTGTTTCACTACCTTGTATTGCATAGTAAATGATCCCGGTAAAAAGGTGTTACAAGTCCTGGTCTCACGTGACACTCTACTAAACAGAAACACAATAAGGTAGCAGCATCCAGGAGGGCTGCAGTGGTGTCCGTTGCGCAATTAAAGAAAAATGAAAGCCCACCCATACAGGGCCATCTTAACAACATTAGGGGCCCCCGGGCAAAGCAGCGCACGGGGCCCTGCCTACACTGTCGCTCCCAGCCTCCCACGCGCTCGCTAGCAGCAGCAGGCACCAGAAGTGCTGCACTGCTAGCGGTTGTGACGCGAGCCGGGGTGCCGGTCTGGCGGAGAGCGAGCGGAGCGGTGGTGCCGGGCGGGGGGAGAGCGAGCCAGGGTGCCAGGCAGGGGGAAAGCGAGCTGGGTAAGGGGAGATCGAGCGGAGCCGGGGTGCCGGATGGGGGGAGAGCATTAGTGGGCACGCATGGGCCGGTCACGTGGGGCCCCCCTATGCTGTGGGGCCCCGGGCAACTGTCCAGCATGCCCATACGTTAAGACGGCCCTGCACCCATAGGCTGCCTTGTGTGTACTGGTATCAAGCCCTGAATACCACTGTTCCGTCTATCCTGCTGTTAGGGTTGACTGTGGTCAGACAGGAGAGGGGGTGGGAAGGAAGTTGTCTAATCGATATCCCTAGTGTGTTTAGTCCTTCTATAAAATAACAGAAAAAAGTGTTTGCACTGCTCAACAGTAGTAAATTATGTTATATAACTATGTAATGTGAAATATAGATGCTACTTGCGCAAGGTAAGTATTGACCAATACTAAAAGGGAGATATGTGAGTAGAAATATCACAATTCGCCCCAAAGAGTTGCGCCGTTGGTGCACACCAAAAATGATGACTTAACTTTTAATGGTTAAAATTTAAATATATAGCAATAGAATACGACGCTGTGTCTTAGTGCAGAGAACTAAAAAATAAAGGGGCTAAATAAGTTAAACGCCAGGAAGATACCAAGGTGTGTTGTGTCCCTTGAAAAGGCTAAATACTAGCACACTAGCAGACATTACACAGTGGCTGTTCTGTCAATTAAGGGTTAATACCTCCTGTATTGCCTATGTTTAACAGAGGGAACAAACTGCAAATATTAACACATCCTTTATGATTAGCCCGTAGTACAAGTCTCTATCTAACTGATAGGTTAGATAGAAATAAAACGCTGACAATAAACATAAATAAAAGACTTGTGCATGTGACAGCTAGGATAAGCATGGTTCAGGGGTTAAATGTTCAGGGGTTAAATGCTCATTGGCATGTCATTTCCCAGGAAAGGTAGGAAAAGATTACAGAGATGGTCTGTTATATGGTTTTGGTAATAATTTAGCTTGTAACACAGATTGTGTGTTATTTTACTGGTCCTTGCGCATAACCAAAAACCATTCCATACTGATCCTGAGCAATAAGGAGCAGATGGAAAATACGTCTAGAGATAGTTACATAGTTACATAGTAGATGAGGTTGAAAAAAGACATAGGTCCATCAAGTTCAACCTATTCTAAATTTAGACAACAGATACTTTATCCTATATCTATACTTACTTATTGATCCAGAGGAAGGCAAACAAAAACCCCCATTAAGGGGAAAAATTAATTCCTTCCTGACTCCAAGAATTGGCAATCGGATTAATCCCTGGATCAACATCTTTCCCATGTATACTTATTTGGTATATCCCTGTATACCTTTTCCATCTAAAAAGATGTCCAACCTTTTTTTGAACAAATCTATTGTATCTGCCATCACAGTCTCCATGGGTAATGAATTCCACATTTTAACTGCCCTTACTGTAAAGAACCCTTTCCTTTGTTGCTGGTGAAATTTCCTTTCCTCCAACCTTAAGGGATGGCCCCGAGTCCTTTGTACTGCCTGTGGGATGAATAGTTCTTTTGAAAGCTCCTTGTATTGTCCCCAAATATATTTGTATATAGTTATCATATCCCCTCTTAGATGCCTCTTTTCTAATGTAAATAAATCTAATTTAGCTAGCATCTCCTGATAAGTTAGATTGTCCATCCCCTTTATTAATTTGGTGGCTCTTCTCTGCACTCTCGATAGTTCCATAATGTATTTTCTTAGGATTGGTGCCCAAAATTGTACTCCATATTCAAGGTGTGGTCTTTCTAATGCTTTGTAAAGGGGCATAATTATGTTTACTTCCCTTCCATCCATTGCCCATTTGATGCAAGATAAGATCTTGTTTGACTTTGCAGCTACTGCATGACATTGGGCACTATTGCTAAGCCTGCTGTCTACAAGCACTCCTAAATCCTTCTCCATCAAGGATTCCCCCAATATATCTCCATTTAATTTGTAATTTGCCTTTTTATTCTTGCATCCCAAATGCATAACCTTACATTTATCTGTATTAAACCTTACCTGCCATTTACCTGCCCACGTTTCCAGTCTCTCCAAGTCTTTCTGAAGAGAAATTACATCCTGTTCTGATTCTATTACCTTACACAATTTAGTATCATCAGCAAATATGGAGACTTTGCTGTCGATCCCAACCTTAAGGTCATTAATAAACAAGTTAAAAAGCAGGGGTAGTACCAATCCTGAGGTACTCCACTCACGACTTTAAGGTAGGGAAAAAACAAGTGATGCGGCGGTCACAGCTCCTCCAAAACAGCCAGACGCATTGGAAAAATAAAAAAACTTTATTAAATCGACAAAGTGAACATCAGCAAAAAGACACTCTGACGCGTTTCGTCCAGGGATGGACTTTTTCAAATAGTGAATTCCCTTGTCATGAGTCCCTCCTTATATAGGTGGTGATATAACCTAATTGGCTAGGAACCTGCAGGGATAAACCTCCCCTTCTCACCTGCAGACTAATAGCTTAGATCTTAAATCACGTTCCGTCACCAGATACATGTAGGAGGTATCTCATGCAGAAAAAACATATACAATACATAATAAATGCTAAAAAGACAATATTGTATAAAGAAAAAAAGGGGTAAAAAACAGAAATTAAAAACAACGTTGCTAATTGATCACATAATATAAAAATAAAGAAAATGATGGATGAATTTAAAGATATACAGTATAAACCACATAGAAAAGCCTATTAGAAAACTCATATAGATAGTTGATACATGACCAATGACTCAAGTAGCTGAAAGGACAGTAAAAAATGCTATGAAAAAGAATAATAAATGCGTTCATAGCTAAGTATATAAAACGACGAATATATCAAATGACAAACCTCCTTCATTAAATACCTAGGGGTAAATATCACAAAGCAATTTGACACCCTCTATAAAGCAAATTACCCCAGACTAATTCGGTCTTTGAAGGAGGATCTCCGGAAGTGGGCAGGGTACAGCATATCATGGATCGGTAAAATCCAGACTCTCAAAATGAATCTCCTCCCCAGAATTCTGTACCTATTTCAGACCCTGCCGATCCCTATAATTAGGGAAGACATCCTCCGACTACAGTCCGCAATGGTGAAATTTGTCTGGGGTAATAAAACCCCCCGCATTAAAACTAGCACAATGATTCGGCCCACAACAAGAGGAGGATTAGCGGTACCTTGCCTAATATCGTATTTCAGAGCGGCTGAATTATCCCAAATTACCCAGTGGCACACTCAGCCGAGACTAAAGTGATGGGTAGAACTGGAGGCGTACTGTTGCGCCCCGGTGGCGCTGCAGGACCTAATATGGCTACCAAAAATGGTGCATAAAACCATAAGCAACCCGCTTTCCGCGGTCAATAGCTCTTTGGCGGTCTGGGACAAGAGCAGGTTTAGATTTGCCCTTAAACGACAGCACTCCTTGATGACCCCCATCTTGGGGAACCCTGATTTCGCTCCGGGTCTACACAGTAAAGACTTTACAATTTGGAAACAGAATGGCTACACTCGCCTACTACACCTGGAGGGACGGGTAACAATAAAATCTTTTGATCAAATTAAATCTGAAAAACCAGTTCCAAACTCAGAATTTTTTAGGTACCTCCAGATAAGAGCATTCTACTCTAAATTCCCAATCCGCCCTAAGCGCACTAATTTCGAACAGCTCTGCTCCAGAGGGACAGACACCAGTGACTTATCTCTGGCATATACAGAGAGGTAGTCTCCCCAGCGACTGACGATGACGTGGTACTAAGTTATAGAGCCAACTGGGCGAGGGACTTAGGAGAGACGTTAGAGAACGAGGACTGGGACCACATAGTCACCGCAGCATCTAAAAGTTCTATATGTACCACATTAAGGGAGAATGCGTATAAAGTCCTAATGAGATGGTACCTGACCCCACTACGATTATCTAAGTTTGTCAAGAATTACCCCCCATTGTGCCCCAAACAATGTGGGGAACAGGCAGACTTGCTGCACATGCTGTGGAGTTGCCCCAAGTTATCCCCAATTTGGGAAAACATCGGGAATTGGCTCCAGAGAATTCTCGGTTGCGCCGTCCCTTTGGACCCCTGGTTGTTTCTGCTGGCCAGACGCACCCGGGGGCTAAACAGATCGGCACATAAATTAATTGCACATTTTGCAACTGCCCTGAGGTGTGAAATCGCAGCATTGTGGAAGCAGCCCGAAGTACTCAATATCCCACAAATCAGGAATAGAATCTGGTATGTTTGCCAGATGGAGCAATTAACAAGTTTGGTTAATGACACCGGCACTAAATTCCTAAAAGTTTGGACGCCTTGGCTAGCCCAAATGGATATCCCGGGGAGTCAGTGCTGCTAACATACTGCTTTAATAGTTATTGACGCATTCTCCCTTGATGCTGGAAGACACTAGACAGACGTATACATTCTAACTAATTCAGACAAGACGCTAGGCCAGTTCGATAGCTAGATAGGTCGGAGGGTTCGTTTCAGCATAAGCACACGAGCAGAGAAAAGGCGAGACCCGCTGATTGATACCCCATTCCAGGGGCCAACACTCTTGGACTCTTCCTGCGATGCTCCAGAGAACCGATAACATCTAAAGACTGCTACATTTTCCCGTTTCCCCCCCCCCACCCTTCCCCCCCAGTATGTTTCTTGTCTATGATCGTGTTCATCAGTACGTCTCCCCAGTAAGTCGGTTTTCAGTTGTACATTAATAATGAGTAGTCATGATTACATATATGTATGACATTGGGTTGACAGCGACTGTAATGAATGTATCATGCGCTCAATAAAAACAATTTTGGTTGACAAAACGACGAATATATACCATATACAGCAAGCATATAACAATTAAATGATAATTATAAATATATAATATGGTGGAATGCACTCCGAACACCCCCCACAATGTTAACCAACCAGGAAGTGTTTGAGTTCCCACTCCTGGATGATGCCCAACGGATGAAGGGTGCTCAGAGTGTAAATCCAGTAAATTTCTTGCTTGTTCAATTCATTCTCTCTATCCCCACCTCTAATATGGCAAGGAATGTGTTCTATGGCTGTATAAGAAAAATTCTCAATTCCACCCATAGAGCACATACAGAGGCGGCACATTTTATTTGAGTGCGGCTAGCTCCGCAAGCCTGGGGATGCCCCGGCATGCTAGCCGCACTCCCTCGGCGATGACGCGCGGTCACGCGTCATCGGGTGCCTGCGCCCCCTGCACGCGCGTCCAGGGCTCCCCGAGGGAGCCCTGGTGTCCCGCGATGTGGGGGATGGCGGCAGGGGGTTCCGGGGGACCCGGTGGACCCGGTGGACCCGGCAGCGGGAGGGAGAAAGCCCCGATTGGAGGGCGCTCCTCCGTGTCTTCGGTGTGCGCCCGGCACCCTCTGGCGCGCGCCAGGTTACTCTTGCGGCCGAGAACGGGCAAATGCTCGAATAAACTCGGCCGCAGCAGTAGAAAAATGTCTGGCCACAGGATGTGTTAAATCCTTCTTTTTAATCAGACGAACCTGTTCTGCAATTCGCATTTTTAAGGGTCTTATAGTTCGTCCGACATATCTTTTGTCACATCCACAATACAAGAGATATATTACAAAGCTGAAATTGCAATTTAAAAAACTTTTCATGTAATATTTATTTTTGTTCTTATTAAACTGTATGACTTTGGCAATTTTTGCATATTTGCACATGGAACAGTTACCACAGGAATAGAAACCTCTGGGTATTCCTCTTACCTCTGGATATTCTGACTGAGAATTAAACAAGCTAGGCGATAAGTGGGAAGCAATTGTTTTGGCCTTACGATAAATAAATCGGGGCCCATTTTTTACAAATTCGAAAATGTCTTTATCCAAGGACAATGTTTGCCAATGTTTCTTAAATATATCACATATTAAACGTGATTGACGATTATAAGTTGTAATGAACAATGGACTTACTTCACCGTCATTGGAAAAAGATTGAAATTTATCTTTACGACTCCATGGTTTCTTATTTTTTATAAGTGTTTTTCTATCAATAGAGTTCGCAGATTCAAAGGCAGAATGAATGTCAATATGACTATAACCTCTGGCTACGAATCTTTCGGCCAGTGCCTTTGACAGTTCAAGGAAGCTATCATTGTCCGAACACAATCTCTTGAGCCTAATGAACCGTGCTTTGGGGATACTTTTTATAAGTGAACATGGGTGACAGCTTTGAGCACAAAGTAGGGTGTTTCTAGAATTAGGTTTTCTAAAAATATCCGTTTGTATGGTCATGTTATGGTCGATGTACAGGAGAAGGTCTAGGTAATTAATGTGATTTATGTTGTGTTCATATATAAAACGAATATTTAGATCATTTTTATTTAATATATCAATAAAGGATATGAGTGATGCCTCATCACCATCCCATATCATTATGAGATCGTCAATAAATCTCTTAAAGAAAATAATAGTAGAACGGAATAAATTGTTACAGTGATAAATGTGCTGTGCTTCCCAAAAACCCATAAATAAATTTGCGTAAGAAGGTGCAAAACTCGTGCCCATTGCAGTGCCTAAATTCTGTAAATAAAATTGTGAGTCGAAGAAGAAATAATTGTGGGTTAACAAAAATGTGATAGATTCAAGAAGAAATGTGCAACGTGAAGTAGAAAATTCTGATAAATCCAAAAAGTGACTTATGGCCGAAAGGCCGTGATCGTGATTTATAATTGAATATAGTGAGACTACATCAAGTGTGACCCACCTATATTGTGTCTTCCAGACCAAGTCCTGTAAATCGACCATAAGATCCGATGAATCTTTAATAAATGATGCAGAAAGCTGTCCACATACCGCGATAACCCATCTCCCAAAGATCCAATGCTCACTACTATAGGGTGACCCGGAGGGTCCACCAGCGATTTATGGATCTTTGGGAGATGGTGGAATACCGGAATCATGGGATGTGGACAGCTCAAATAGTCACATTCTTTTTTACTAATGACACACAAATTTTTTCCAAATTCAATTAATTCATTGAGTTGAGAGTTAAATCTTTATGTTGGTTCTCCCTTAAGAAGTGAATAATTAGTTCTATCCCCTAATTGCCTGAGTGCCTCACGTTTGTATTGTTCAGTAGATAATACCACAAGGGCACCCCCCTTGTCTGCATTTCTAAATACAATATCAGGTTTCACGAAGGAGAGTTAGAGCACTACTACAGAAAAAATAAATTGCTAGAGAGTGTGTCCCAAAAATAACGGTTTAATAGGTCAGAGCATGGTAACAAAGAAAAAATGAGCCCTCACGCCCCCACCAACATGTTTCGAGCTTCCGCTCTTTCTCAAGGTGTACAAAGATCTGATTAACCCCTCTTACCTAATATAGCGTCCTTTTCCCGCCAATCGTCCCGCCAACCCGTCGCTCAGCTGCATCTCACGCGACGCGCCATGTCTCCAGAACGCGTCACGAATACTGCGCCTTGCGCCGGGTATAGCGATGATGTCAGCGCGTCTAAGAACAAAATAAACTTTATTGACATCCTAAACTTAACAAACCTAACACAAGACTAAAATAACTTTATTAATCTATTAAAACTTAATGTATACAATTACTATAATTATAAACATTGAACATTAAAGTAAAAACTATTAAAAAACAAGGTTTTTTAAAAAAACATCGATTTTGACATATTTAAAATCATTTGAGTGTAAATATATGAACCCCCTTTCCCCATATATATATCAGAAGATTTTGTTCTTTAATATGCATATATATAACTAAATTTATTAACCAATTCATATATTTACACTCAAATGATTTTAAATATGTCAAAATCGATGTTTTTCTAAAAAACCTTGTTTTTTAATAGTTTTTACTTTAATGTTCAATGTTTATAATTATAGTAATTGTATACATTAAGTTTTAATAGATTAATAAAGTTATTTTAGTCTTGTGTTAGGTTTGTTAAGTTTAGGATGTCAATAAAGTTTATTTTGTTCTTAGACGCGCTGACGTCATCACTATACCCGGCGCAAGGCGCAGTACTCGTGACGCGTTCTGGAGACATGGCGCGTCGCGTGAGACGCGGCTGAGCGACGGGTTGGCGGGACGATTGGCGGGAAAAGGACGCTATATTAGGTAAGAGGGGTTAATCAGATCTTTGTACACCTTGAGAAAGAGCGGAAGCTCGAAACATGTTGGTGGGGGCCTGAGGGCTCATTTTTTCTTTGTTACCATGCTCTGACCTATTGAACCTTTATTTTTGGGACACACTCTCTAGCAATTTATTTTTTCTGTAGTAGTGCTCTAACTCTCCTTCGTGAAACCTGTCTATTGCTGTGGAGTACCGGATGCACACACCTATGAAGATTCAATCCCTGGAGGACCGCCTAAAACAAGTGAGTTATATTACTCAATCTTGCACCACACTTTCCCAATCAATGTTTTTTGGCTGGACACTAGCAAGTGTGAGTACTCACCATTCAAGAGGTGGTACTCTTCCAGTTTATTGATAACTAGTGGAACAAGGTGTGTTATTTCATAGGTGGTCACCATCATTATTATGGGATACTTCAAGGATACAATTTATGGAATTTAAGATTAATCTGAAGTTGTTGGGTCTATGTTAAGAGCACCACACAGCTTTTTTCTTTCTAAATACAATATCATGTCTTTTTTTCAGAAAATGTAATTGTTGAACTTCTGTGATGTCAGATTATTTGAATACATGTTAGACTGGGAAAATCCCTGAGCCAGTAATCGTAAATCCCTTTCCACTAGTTTTTCGAACTTAGTGATAAAGGGGCCCCTGTTGTAAATAGGGCAAAAAAAATTACTTTCTTTTAAGACCTGATTCATGATTACCAAAGAATGGTTGTGTAAAAGTGTTGAGTTGTTCTAACAATGTATTCATGTCTGACAAAACACATGTCTCCTGAAAATTGAAATTGGGATTATCAACCTGAACATCAGAATCAATCAAACCATTATTTGTAACACCAAATGAATCTGCATCCAATGATTTAACATCAGGTTCCAATGTATCAAAGCGTCCTCTAGAAGAAAAAACTTTTTTAAGGTTGGCTTCCTTGTGAATTTTTGAAGGTCAATTACCGTTTGAAACAAGTGAAAGTCCTGGACTGGTGCGAACCCTAAACCCCTGTTGAGTAAAGATAACTGCTCGAAGGAAAGTTCCGCTCCTGAAAGATTGATAACATTGTTATTATTGATCCCATCTCGGTATATTTCTTCCTCTTTGTTCTCCCGTCTGCATCTCCGTTTCCTCCTTGATCGTCTGGTTCTCTGCGATTTCTCGATCCTGACAGTAAAAAAGAAGAGGAGGAAGATTGATCCAATGGTTTAGGTTTGACATTAGTTGATATAATGGAGGATCTACTGTCACTCCTGGATCTTCCATGATTGTCCCTTATGTGATCAGATGGACCTTCGAACGAGACAGAATGGGACCTTGATTCATGGTCAGAGAAATCTGAAACTAAACTTGAAGCCTCTATAGGTTTATTCTTAAGTATGGATTTATTCTGTGTTTTCTTAGACCACCCGTTGGAGAATGACTTGGGGCCCCTAATCCACACACCGCAGGACACAGGGTGCAGGTGAGGTTAATGGTTACCGGATTATATGGACTTACCTTTGGGCATTTCTCTGGACGTGTCCTTCTGTACTTCTACCGGCGTTTTCCAGCCCCCCACCCTGTATTAGTCTAAACGGATGAAGTCTCCAAGCTCTTATAGCAGCATTTTATGATGAAGTGGTGTCTTTCTTCTGTTACTATGGACTGATATATCTACAGCCCTGGTTGCAGCCTCAGGTGTATTTGGGGCTCATTCCCTAATTTTTTCCCACTCACAACTTTAGCCCAACCTGAAAAAATTCCATTTATGACAACCCTATGTTGTCTGTCCTTTAACCAGTTTTCAATCCAGGTGCATATATTATTACTGAGTCCAATTTGCTTTATTTTGTACACCAACTTCTTGTGTGAAACCGTATCAAAAGCCTTTGCAAAATCTAAGTAGACCACATAAACTGCATTACCCTGGTCTAAATTCCTACTTACCTCCTCAAAGAAACAAATAAGGTTAGTTTGGCAAGATCTATCCTTCATAAATCCATGCTGACTATTACTAATAATTTTATTTTCCATTAGGCATTCCTGAATATTATCCCATATTAAACCTTCAAGTAGTTTCCCTACTATTGAAGTCAGGCTTACAGGTCTGTAATTTCCCGGTTGTGATCTAGCTCCCTTTTTAAATATAGGCGTCACATCTGCTTTACACCAATCTTGTGGTACTGAGCCTGTGGAAATGGAGTCCTTGAATATTAAATATAATGGTTTGGCTATTACTGAGCTTAACTCCTTAAGAACTCTTGGTTGTATGCATCGGGGCCGGGTGCCTTATTTACTTTAATTTTTTCAAGTCGCTTATGAACTTCTTCCTCAGTTAACCAATTGTTCATTAATATGGAGGTTGTGGCTTCCTCTTGCGGCACTACTATTGAACTTGATTTTTCCCTGGTAAACACAGAGGCAAAGAATTTGTTTAATACCTCAGCTTTTTCCTTATCTCCAATAATCTGCCTACCCATCTCACACTGAAAGGGTCCTATATTTTCTTTTCTCATTTTTTTGTTATTAAGGTACTTAAAGAACTTTTTAGGGTTGACCTTACTTTCTATTGCAATCCTTTTTTCATTATCCATTTTTGCTAATTTGATTGCTCTTTTGCAATTTTTGTTACATTCCTTATAATTCTGATACGATGTCTCTTTCCCTTCTGATTTAAAGAATCTAAACGCCTTCCTCTTCTTGTTTATTTCCTCCCCTACCTGTTTATTTAGCCACATTGGTTTTGACTTATTTCTTTTATACTTATTACCCAAGGGTATACACTGATAAGTGTGCTTTTCTAACAATGTTTTAAAGACTGCCCATTTATCTTCTACATTTTTCCCTGCAAAAACATCATCCCATTGTATTACTACTAGATTAGACCTCAGTTTATTAAAATCTGCCTTTCTAAAGTTGAAGGTCTTTGTTGAACCCAAGAAATCTATTTTTTGATAATTTATTTCAAATGAGACCATGTTATGATCACTGTTACCCAAATGTTCCAGGACTTGAATATTTGTTATTACTTCTACATTGTTTGATATGACCAAATCCAGTATTGCCCCTCTCCTGGTTGGTTCCTCAATAATTTGGGTCATATAATTGTCTTTAAGCACCCCCAAAAACCTGTTTCCTTTTGTTGTAATGCTAATCTCATTGCCACAGTCTATGGGGTTCATGCAGTAGGCAGCAGAAAGGCAATTCTCGCCACTTTCCCGTCAAAAATGGCTACCCCTATTCAGTAAGGGGCGAGAAAGTGGCGAGAATAAAAAAAAACGGCAGTTTGGCTGGCGGTTTTTTTTTCCCGCCGGTGGCGAAGCGAGAAGGCACTTTCCGCCAAAAATGTAAACTTTTTCCGCCACGCTGTATTCTAGTAGTGGCGAGTAGCTAAGCGGAGCTATTCGCCACTCTAGAATGGCGTTTTTCTGGCAAATCAGCCACGCAAGAAAAAGTTGGCAAGTTGCTGGTGAGAGGCTGCGGATGAGCGGCGGATCGGCACTTAGAAAAATTTCTGGCATTTTTCCAGGCTGGGATTGATGCCGGAGGTCTCCGGAGCTGATACCATTAATACCAGCACCGTACCCCCCCGGCATGCTTCCAAGGCAGGAAAAATGCATTTAAAGGCCACTTCATTACCTTAGCGGCTAACCGCTAAGGCAATGAAGGGGTTAAACAGCCGTGCCAGGTTTATTGTGGGTAGCGGGGGTGGGTGAAGGGGGTATTTGGCCCTTGTTGTTTGTTTAGGGCTTGCGGGGGGGAATGCGGGTGCACTTAACCCCTTCACGACCGTAGCAGTTAATACTGCTACGGTCATGAAGGGGTTAAGGCCTCCCGCTACCCACCCGCAAGCCCTAAACAAAGCACCATTGGGGCTAATACCCTCTTCACCCACCCCCGCTACCCACAATAAAAAGAAAACACACACAACAGCCCCACACTAACTAAAGAAATATATATATATATTACCCCAACAACACCTATACCCCCCTAACATACAGTATAGTAATGGGCACAATGACTATTATCCACAAATGGATAATAGTGCATGTGTCCATTTAAAATACATACAGAACAATAAATACATTAAATACATGTAGCACTCACCCATATCCGGCTACCACGATGAAGGCCATCCTCATCTTCATCCTGCCCATGTCCCATCCGCTTCTGCAAAACAGAAACAAGAATAAAAACATCCAATGTAATGTCCCCTAGCCCCTTAATCACCATAGCGGTTATTAACCGCTACAGTCATTAAGGGGTTAACCCACCATCACCCACATACCCTACCCCACTACCCCCTCACCCCATGAGGCCTAACCACCCTCACCCACTACCCACAAGGGAGGCCTACCCACATACCCTTGGGGCCAATAACCCCTCCCCTCACCCCAACACATACAGTACAATAATGTGCCAAATAACTATTATCCACATAGGGATAATACATTATTTGGCCATTATTACACACATTAAATACCATAGTAAAATAAAGAAAATTCTACTAACCTCATCAATTAGAAGGCCCCGTCCCAAGACTCAACAAAGTATCCGGACGTTCCTCCTTCTCCTTCCGTGCACCCCAAAACTGGAACAACCTACCAGAGACTCTCATATCCACCACCAGCTTAAGTTCTTTCAAATCTAAGGCTGTCTCACACTTTAATCTGGTCTGTAACTGTTTCATACGCTCATAATATATATTTTCTTTAACTGTGCATGCAATGTCTTGTATATAAATGTATACCTTGTTCATTTATGTAACTGTATTTGTAACCATGTATTATTTGTTTTACTCTGTGCCCAGGACATACTTGAAAACGAGAGGTAACTCTCAATGTATTACTTCCTGGTAAAATATTTTATAAATAAAATAAATAAATAAATAAATAAATCATCCTTGTGGTCCTTAGCCAAAATAATACATAGCCAATACATTGCAATGACATTCACATATCAATGAACCCCTTTATCACCTTATCGGGTACTATCCTCAAAGGTAATGAAGGGGTTAAACCATCCTGGCAATGGCAATACCACTTATCCATAACATCCTCAATGAAATACAATGCTATTTCCTAAACAAATCAAATTTAATCATTCAATCTAAAGCATCAAATGCCAATCCAAAGCCTCAAATGCACTTAAAACATTGCATTTACATTGTATACATGCTGCATAAAATGTAAGCTACATGTAGACGCTGCAAATCAATCTTAACAATACAATATTTCAAATAAAATAGCATTACATCTAAAGAAGTATACAATTTAATCCAATAAAGTCACCATCAATCAATTAACATACATTAATTACATCCCAAAACAATTTAAATAGCATCCATACCAATTACACAATTAACTATTGCAACCGTTACAGAGAACAAGTTACCATCATACAAAATAGGACACCAACAATTACAATATACTAAAGCAAGCCTCACCATTACCTACAGTACAGCATAGAAGCCCAAAAATTACATCTATCTAATTATGAAATACATTTAACACACATCTATGCATAGCAGCATAGCCACAATCATTTACAATACTGCAAAGCAAGGTTTTACAACACTATATATGTATTTTCTCATGATGAAGACACTGTACAAAGGAATGTGTGAAGGGTGGGTATGTGGCCAGGATGGCTTAACCCCTTCATTACCTTTGCGGTTAATATTCTATAAGGTGATGAAGGGGTTCATTGATATGTGAATGTCATTGCAATGTATTGGCTATGTATTATTTTGGCAACGGAACACAAGGATGATGCTGGCGACGGGGCCTTCTTATTGATGAGGTTAGTAGAATTTTCTTTATTTTACTATGGTATTTAATGTGTTTAATAATGGCCAAATAATGTATTATCCCTATGTGGGTAATAGTTATTTGGCACATTATTGTAATGTATGTGGTGGGGTGGGGGGAGGGGGTATTGGCACCAAGGGTATGTGGGTAGGCCTCCCTTGTGGGTAGTGGGTGAGGGTGGTTAGGCCTCACGGGGTAAGGGGTAGTGGTGTAGGGTATGTGGGTGATGGTGGGTTAACCCCTTAATGACTGTAGCGGTTAATAACCGCTATGGTGATTAATGGGTATGGGGACATTACATTGGATGTTTTTATTCTTGGGTCTGTTTTGCAGAAGCGGATGGGGCATGGGCAGGATGAAGAGGAGGATGGCCTTCATCATGGCATCCGGAAATGGGTGAGTGCTATATGTATTTAATGTATTTATTCTTATTTATATATTTGAAATGGACAACTGCACTATTATCAATTTGTGGATAATAGTAATGTTGCACATTACTGTATTGTATGTTGTGTATTGCTATGTTTATTGGGGGCAATTGTCCCCAATAAACATACTATTATGCATTAACCCCTTCATTGCCTTAGCGGCTATCCGCTATGGTAATGAAGCAGCATTAATTTATTTTAATAATATTGTGCACTGCTTCCCGAGTTACAGGCCCCGGTTTGGGGCATTGGTTACAGTGTCGACGCCATGTTTATTGCGGGCACATAGCGTATGGGACGCTATAAACATGGCAGCGACACTGCCCACCCGATCACACATACCGGGGCCTGTAACTCGGGAACCAGTGGGTCCCTGGTCCACAAAGCTATGCGGTTCAACTTGGGGGAACCCCTGCTCACTGTACAGTATTATTAAAAAAATATTCATGCTGCTTCGCTACCATAGCAGATAGCCGCAAAGGTAAAAAACTAGCCTTTATTGATATGTGTGTTTTACTCATAGTGTAGATGTGCAGAGGGTCTCCGGAGCTGAACCGCTTTGGTTTTAGGTCCGGGGACCCCCTGCTTCCCGAGATACAGGCCCCTTTAGGGGGTGCAGGTATCCCTCTACTTTGTTTACATTCCACGGTCACGTGATCGGGACCTTTAAATGCAGAGGGATACCGGCACTTCATAAAGGGGCATGTATCTCGGGAAGCAGGGGGTCCCCGGACCTGAAACCAATGCGGTTCAGCTCCGGAGACCTCCTGCACATGTACACTATGAATAAAAATGGTTTAAAAAATAATTTTTAATGTGCTGATGTTTGCGCAGAGAGAGCAGCGGATCTCTCTCTGCTGCAAACACATCTCGGCATGGGACGGCTTCTCGGCAGTTTCTCACCAGGCAGCCGTCTCGCCACCGGTTACTAGCCATTTTATCAAATGGTGGTGGCTAATTCATTCGCCAGGGCTTCGCCCCTTACAGCATACAGCGAGTTTAACACGCCAAAAATGTGGCTAATTGCTAAACTGGCTAATGCATTTTTTCGCTGCTTACTGCATGATGCCCTATGTCTGGATAATTAAATCACCCATTATGCAAACATTACCCAGTTTTGATGCCTTCTCCAGATGGTAGTGTTAATTGTTATGTATGACCCTCATCTGATATAATATAGACTGTAGTGTAACAATTGTAATAATATATCACTTGCTGAACATTAATAGGATGTACAGTACAAAGCAATTTAATAATAGGGTATGAGAGGGACCCAATAAGTGAAAATTGAAGAATGAATATAAAATGATGGTATAATACTCCCAGAAACATAATGTTTGTCATCATGATGGTAACATATTGGTGAATTGAATAATGGATTGGACTAACCAAACAACGAAATGAAAAGTGTATATGTGAACCCTTCATTTAGGCCATATGGATTCAGAGTTTTAAGATGGTAAATCCATTTCGCTTCTTTTTTAAGTAAGTGTTTGTCCATAGCCCCACCTCTCATTGTGCTTGTTAGATGGTCAATGCCACACAAGGTTAGACTTCCCATGCCACCGTGGTGTTGCTGGGTGAAGTGGCGGGACACTGGGGTGTCCTGTTCATTGAAGAGTAAGTATAGATATAGGATAAAGTATCTGTTGTTTAAATTTAGCACAGGTTGAACTTGATGGACCTACGTCTTTTTTCAACCTCATCTACTATGTAACTATGTAACTATGTAAGATGGAATTGATATGTTCCAGGACACATCCCCTCAGTTCCCTTATTGTCTTCCCCACATACATAAGGCCGCACTTGCACACAATAAGATAAATAACATTGTTTGTCTTACAGTTAATAAAGTGCTTGATCGGAAATGACTTTGTGTGGTCACTATTGGAAAATACTTTGGTTAGTGGCATATACATACAAGCTTTACAATAATTACAACAATAAGATCCCTTGAGCATCGACTTTAACAATGATGTGCTTGGTTTCCATGTGAAGTGATTATGTACTAATACATCACAGAGGTTCTGTGATATTCTACTAGTTATACTAGTTGTGCCATTCAGAACTTTAGCCAAAGCATCATCTGATTTTAAAATGTGCCAATGTTTGTGATGCCAGCGATGATTGAAAGTGCCAATGCATCTGATCTGTTTGGCTTCTGGTTGACTTGAAGTTGTTAGCAGAGTATCTCTATTGCTGGCTAATGCTCTTTTATAAAATGTATTGAATGGATGCCCGCAAATCAAAAACTGCTCTTTCAAGTCCGTGGCTTTGGTTTTTAAAGTTTAAAGTTTTTAAAGTCTTCCTCAGTGGAACAATTTCTACATAGCTGGAGATACTGGCCCATAGGGATGCCTGATACTGTATGAGGGATCGTGGGTGTTGACTATACAGTATGCCAAGCCTGTTAGTTGCTATACTATTAAGATATACAAAAATAGAAGATACAGTACAGCACACAGCCAGGAGAATTGGTCCAATGATAATGTAAAAATTATTTATTTATTGTGTCCATTAAAAAATGGAGGTGTAACAGATCTCCTACACATTTCGTGTGACATGCATGAAACGTGAATAAGGAGGAGTGGGTTCAGTCCCACTACTCTCTTCCTTCAGGGTTATATTGTCACTTTTTAGGACTCTATATCACTTGAGAGTTTTATATATTTACTCTGTATATACAGTACCACTAGCCTCACAACCTGTGCCTTGGCTTATGCTCTATTCTTCTCTATATATATCGTAAGGATCCAGCGCTTATACCACTGAACTTTTTCTTACCGATGTAGCCAGGTCCACCTCTGGGTGTTTGAACCCACCTCTGTGCTCCGTCGGGCTTGCGGGGTCGCGAAGGTGCAGGCACGTGTGCGCGCCGTGCGCGTCTCGGGTGCAGCAGCGGCGGTGTTCGGTGGGTGCCGGGAGTAATGTGGGGACTGGCAGTGGTTGCGCAGGGTGAGCGCATTGCCGGAGACTCCCGGCGGCGGCCGTGCAGGATGCCGCCATCTTGCGCGAGTTCGCACATATGCATTTGGAGCTCCGGCGGCCATTACAAGTTGCACATGTGCAGGAGCAGCGCGATCGTGGGGACTACAACCCCCAACAGGCATAGGGGCCCGCGCACACGTGGCCAAGCAGGGACAATAGGAGCGCAGGGATCTCGGCAAGCAGAGAGAGAGAGATACATTTCGCGCGCTCAGCCCACGCTAGTTAGTCAGGACCAGGAAGAGCTAGGGGTAGGAGGTGAGTGCAGGGGTCTGTGACCCACTGCAGTATGCCAGCAGCCCCCTAGGCCCCAGTTATGTCCTGAGCCACCTTACAGCTTGTTGTGCTTCAGGGACAGGCCCTAGGTTAGGGATCCTGCCCCCTTAGTGATATATATTGTCAGTGAGGGACACAGCGGACTCTGCGCTTCCCGCGAAGAGGCTTGGGATTAAGCCTACTCTACAGCGAGAGAGGACTATTCCCAGGGTGGGATCGCCCCTGACGGATCACCGCGCTGGTGAAACAGGACGTCGCATAGGATATCGGCAGATCCTTTTTGAAGATCTTTTGAAGCCCAGGTGCCATCACACTGGGCAGGTATTGTTATATAAGTGCACCAACAGAGTACTCACACATAGTGGCAGCACTGCCAACAGGACTGGGGGGTATACTGTGGACACGGTGTGTGGGTACACGGTGGTGGGAGTGGGGTACATTCTCTTAAGTAGAGTACCTGACATTGGGGACGTATAAAGTAATAAGATAATATAGTACTTAGTAATGTTACAGGGTGACACAGTTATTATTGCTGACGTGTGTGTAATGTGTTATTTTTGATTCTGCATATAGTAAACTGTTATACTTATACTCCTGTGTATGTGGTTACTATATGTGGGTCCTGTGTGGGGTACATTCTACACTCCTAGAATCCTACATAGGTGGAGGCGCTGTAATTAAGATCGTTCCAGAGGATTCACCCCAGGCTCTCACTGGCAGAGGCTCAGGCCTCCTGTGAGCCTAACAGGTACTGCACCACACCTGGTAACATATAGGTTCCCCCTCACATGTACTCTATCTGCGATTGGGGTAGGGGGAATACCCGTTACACCTATACTATTACGATAGCCGGATGCCTGGATAGCATAGTCACTGTCTTTGAACATTTTTAGATACAGGAATGAAATTTCAATGTTGCTGATATCCATAATGAGATTCAGGGAATTGTTATTAAGTTTTCACACAAACTCATGTAACATAGCTTCTGAACCATTCCAGATTGGCAAAATATCATCTACTGTATGTATCTGAGCAATAGATCAATATGCTCAGTGTACATAGAATTTGCTGGCGAAAAGACAGTGGTGGCTTCCCACCAGCCCAGGTACAGGTTAGCGTACATTGGGGCGCACACCGTACCCATGGCTGTACCCTGGGTCTGGGGGTAGAACTTGGCATCAAACAAGAAGTACTTATGGGTAAGAACATATTTGAGAAGGTCTAAAAGAACTATTTATCGCAAGGATAGTACAAAGTACTCAGGGTCATCCCTTAAGGTTGGAGGAAAGGGAAAAGGAAGGAAAAGGAAAGGGTTCTTTACAGTAAGGGCAGTTAAAATGTGGAATTCATTACCCTTTAGACTGTGTTGGCAGATACAATAGATTTGTTAATAAAAAGGTTGGGCATCTTTTTAGAAAGGGAAGGTATACAGGGATAAACCAAATAAGTAAACATGGGAAGGATGTTGATCCAGGGAGTAAAATGATTGCCAATTCTTGGAGTCGGTGAGGAATTTAGTGATGAGTGATGATATGTCACTGGGGTTTTGTTTGCCTTCCTCTGGACAAATATACTGCTGCGGCAGACTTTATTCTAACAAATCATCGGTTTGTACCTGGCAGGTACCTGGAATGTGACACTGTTCACCTGGAGCATGCCGCGTTCCAAGCCAGGGGTGATGCCCGGCTGACGCGCGGCTGATGTGTTAATTTAAAATGGTTCAGGATTTATTAGGCTGCAATGCTTCGCGTGTCCACTAGATGGCATAAATGCATGAATTGTAATGCAGTATATATATATACTGTACAGTATATATATATATATATATATATATATATACTGTATAACAACAACCCCTATAACCCCTAACATACAGTACTGTACACATACAGTACTGTATATGCACATCAATAATACTATGGGCCGGCGTGGGCGAGATGTGTTTGCAGCACAGAGAGATCCGCTGCTCTCTCTGCGCAAACATCGGCACATTAAAAATGATTTAAAATACATTTTTATTCATAGTGTAGATGTGCAGGGGGTCTCCGGAGCTGAAGCGCGTTGGTTTCAGGTTAGGGGAACCCCTGCTTCCCGAGATACAGCCCCCTTTATGAGGTGCCGGTATCCCTCTGCATTTAAAGGTCCCGATCACGTGACCGCGGCCTGTAAACCAAGCAGAGGGATACCGGCACCCCCTAAAGGGGCCTGTATCTCGGGGAGCAGGGGGTCCCCGGACCTAAAACCACAGCGGTTCTGCTCCGGAGACCCTCTGCACATGTACAGTATGAATAAAAAACATATAAATAAACACTCGTTCCTTACCTTAGCGGCTATGTGCTACGGTAACGAAGCAGCATTTCTGTATTTTAATAATATTGTACAGTGAGCAGGGGGTTCCCTGAGCCACAAATTAATGCTCAGGGGACCCCCTGCTCCTGCACAATATTATTAAAAATACAGAAATGCTGCTTCATTACCATAGCGTATAGCCGCTAAGACAATGAAGGGGTTAACCCACCGTGCCCGCTTTATTGTGGGTAGCGGGGGTGGGTGAAGGGGGTATTTGGCCCTTGGTGTGAGTTTAGGACTTGCGGGGGGGTTGTGGGTGCACTTAACCCCTTCACGACCGTAGCAGTTAATACCGCTACGTTCATGAAGGCGTTAAGCCCTCCCGCTACCCCCGCAAGCCCTAAACAACCACAGTTGGGGCTAATACCCCCTTCACCCACCCCAACTACCCACAATAAAAAAAAACTCACACACAGCAGCCGCCAAAAAATAAATAAATAAATCTAAATAAATAAATGACTATAAATAAATACATTTGAAATACATTTTTATTCATAGTGTAGATGTGCAGGTGTCTCCGGAGCTGAACCGCATTGGGTTCAGGTCAGGGGACCCCCTGTTCCCCGAGATACAGCCCCCTTTATGAGGTGCCGGTATCCCTCTGCGTTTAAAGGTCCCGATCACGTGACCGCGACCTGTAAACCAAGCAGAGGGATACCGGCACCCCCTAAAGGGGCCTGTATCTCGGGGAGCAGGGGGTCCCCGGACCTAAAACCACAGCGGTTCTGCTCCGGAGACCCTCTGCACATGTACAGTATAAATAAAACACACACATCAATAAAGAATCGTTCTTTACCTTAGCGGCTATGTGCTATGGTAATGCAGCAGTATTTATGTATTTTAATAATATTGTTCATTGAGCAGGGGGTTCCCTGAGCCACAAATTAATGCTCAGGGAACCCCCTGCTCCTGCACAATATTATTAAAAATACAGAAATGCTGCTTATAGCCGCTAAGGCAATGAAGGGTTAAGGCAGAATAAACAATAAATACATTACATACATTTTTTAATGTGTGTTTTAAACCTCCCTGCCTTCACTGTAATCTATGTAAAACCCCCTCCTCCTATTGTGTGTTTTAAACTTCCCTGCCTTCACTGTAATCTATGTAAAACCCCCTCCCCCTAGTGTGTGTGAAGCTTCCCTGCCTTCACTGTAATCTATGTAAAAAAAACCCTCCCCCTATTGTGTGTGAAGCTTCCCTGCCTTCACTGTAATTTATGTAAAACCCCCTCCCCCTATTGTGTCTGCTAAGCTTCCCTGCTTTGACTAATCTGTGTAAGCCCCCCTCCCCCTATTGTGTCAGTTAAATCTGCCTGGCCTGTGTTTTCTGTGAGTTCAGTGTACTGTATGTTAATGTGGGGAGGGGGATCCCGTGTAAATAACCACACCCACTACCCAATACCCACCTGCACATGGCCCCTCCGCTGCTGCAAAAAAGAGACAAAAATTAAAACATACAAAGTAATGTCCCCTAACCCCTTAATCACCATAGCGGTTATTAACCGCTACTGTCATTAAGGGGTTAACCCACCCTCACCCACCACTCGGGATGCCTACATACCCTCCCACACTAACCCCCCCCCGTGAGGCCTAACCACCCAGTACCCACAAGGGAGGCCTACCCACATACCGTTGGGGAAACACCCCCCCCCCCCCCACCCCCAGTACCCACAATAAAAACAGTACAGTGACCCACAATAAACAGCATTATATTTATTAAATACATTACCCACCCCCTGTGCCCCCCCATAAATACAAGATTTATCCTTTTACATACAGGGTTCATAACGCAGCCCCACGCGAGTCCCCGGTGGGCTGGCGGGGCACCTGGACAGACCTACAGTTTACCAGCAGCCCTTTTTACACAGGTTCTGGAGGCCTGCTGGTGGATCCCGCCAGCACCATGGCCCCCAGGTGGTCTCCTTGGGTCACCGTGGGCCACAATTGGGTCCCCACGGTAGGCCTGCGGATGTCTGGGAGCCCCGAGTCAGATCCACAGGTGTCTGCGGGGCCTCGGGTGGTTCCCTCAGGGGACTGGGAAACTCACGGTGCTCACTATGGGTCCGCGGTGCCCCCACAGAAGTGGGACCACACATCATCATCCCCGCACCTACGGGTCGGCGGTGCCCCCACAGAAGTGGGACCACACATCATCATCCCCGCAGACTACGGGTCGGCGGTGCCCCCACAGAAGTAGGACCACACATCTTCATCACCCGTGGAACCACCAGCCTGATACCTTTGGGATACCCGAGAATACCCACAGGTGGTCTCCAGAGGTCCCACGCAGAACCACGGAACCAACCCTGAATGTAAAAAAAATAAACCTGGCCTATACATTCAATACATACACCCTCCCCCCCAACACCTACAGTACAATAATGTGCAAAATAACTATTATCCAGATATGGATAATAGATTAATTGCCCATTATCAAAAACATTAACTAGCATATTCAAATAAATAAAGTACTACTGACCTCATAAATACGAAGTGTCCGTCGCCAGCAACATCCTTGTCTTGCCCACAACATACATAGCAAATACAAAGCCAATACATTGCAAGTACATTCAGATATCAATTAACCCCCTTAAACACCTTATTGTATAATAACCGCAAAGGTGATTAAGGGGTTAAGCCACACAGGCCCGATACCCACACTTCACCCATGAATTTGTACAGTGGCTTCATCATGCAACTATATATATATATATATATATATATATATATATATATATATATATATATATATATATATATATATATATATATATATATATATATATATATATACTGTATATATATACATATATATATATATATATATATATTTATATATATATATATATATATATATATATATATATATATATATATATATATATACACAGTATATATACACACAATGAACCAATATTCAAATAAATGTAGAAGGGTTATCAAAACCATACTGTCCTACAACCAAACACTACTCCATACAGACACTACATTAAAATCAATTTCCTTTAATAATCCTAACTGATCTCACAATCTATATCATCACAAACCAATGAAAAGCCAATGAAACACCTCACATTCCAATATAAATGATGCATAAAATCTATGCACCATATACATTCTGCAAATGAATCAACCAAGTATCAAATATCAAATATATCTCTCTAGACATATATACATACATACATACAGTGGCAAGAAATGATATACCACAAAAAAAAAATACACATATTAAAAAACCTTTTGAAAAAATTAACAAGTTAAATAAAATACATTTCTTTAGTTCACTTACCATTACTTGCCCCCACCGATTCCCGTTGCGCAAGCTTACTCACGAACCAATCCACGATCAGGAACCCATAAAATAATAAACCATAAAAAAATAAACATTAATCTAAAAATCCAAATCAATCCACGGGTCTTCTATTTGTAATCCATCTTCATCTGTATTCTTCTTTCTTCTATCTTCTTCCAGCGGGGCTGGTCGGGGTCTTCTCCCCGTCTGTGGCCACGAGCTGGTCTTCTTTCCTCCCCGGAGGTTCTTCCTCCGCGCCGTCTTGCCTCAAAATGAGACGAAATAGGCTTTTAAAGGCCTATGACGTCACATTTTTCGTCATGGTTCCCACGGTCCTGATTGGGCCGTGAAAACCATGTGTTTTGGCCGAAAAAAAAAAAATGATGACGTCATTTAAAGGCAATGAAAGCACAGCCAATCAGAATGGCTTTGCTTCAATTGCCTTTAAAGCTGCAGTTCATTCTATATCCTGCATGTGTGTTTTTTTTAATAAATCAGTGCTGTAGTAAGAAATAATACTTTTAGCATTTTCTGTTTTTAAAAAAACAACTTTGAAAGACCAATTTTCTTGTATTCTATTTTAACAAACATTTGCTAAGGCACCGCCCCTTCATGTCCTGTCACAAACCCAGGCACACCCCTTTGTCAGCACTGCCCTCCCTCTCTCTAAACGTGCACTAGCATCTGGTCACATGATCTTCCTCATAGAGTACATTCAAGGAAGCTGGAGAAAAGGGATCAGCCATGCATAGCAGCTCGGATAGGCGATTTCAAACTTATTACAGTGTTTATTCCATTCATTGCACGTGTATATAATGTAAAATTGTAATAATTCCATTTATAGCAAACGTGTATATGTGAATATTATTTAGATGTATATGTATGTTACTGAAATGTGGAGTGAGTGTGTAGGTAAATACACACAATACACTTCCACTGCATATATATATATATATATATATATATATATATATATATATATATATATATATATTTATATATATATATTATATATATTATATATTATATATGTATGTATATGTGAAGTTATGTGAGTAAAAAAGTGACAAAAACCCTCCATAGCAAGGCAAATAGCAAATGGAAATATTACTGTATGCTCATTTGTATGCATATATATATTTATATACACACACACTTCAAATACGGATAGTGATTCACGTAAATGATATATATATTCACTTTCTGGGAGTATAAGAGTGACTGTCCTGTTGTTCCTTTTTTTGTATCCATCATTGAATGGTATGCACCCTCTCTTTACGTTTATTTTATACTAGCTGAGAGACCCGGCGTTGCCCGGGATGTAATATTCCCGCTCCTCTCTCTCTCCTCACCCCTCCCCCTCTCTCTGTTTGTCCCCCATTCACATCAATCCAGTTCCCCCCTCCCTCCTTTACAGCTTCATGCAGTGTGTGTGCGTCAGTCATTGTGTGTGCGTCAGTCAGTGTGTGTGCGCGCGCGTCAGTGAGTCTGACGCAGAAACACAAACACACACACAGACTGACTGACGCACACACACACACAGTCAGTGTGTGCGTGTGTGTGTGCCTCAGTCAGTCAGTGTGTGCGTGCGGCAGTTAGTCAGTCATTCAGTCAGTGTGTGTGTGTGGGTGTGGGGGTGTGCGCGCTCGCGCGTCAGTAAGTGTGTGTGTCAGTCAGTGTGTGTGTGTGTCAGTCAGTGTGTGTCAGTCAGTGTGTGTGTGTGTGTGTGTGTGTGTGTGTGCGCGCGTCAGTCAGTGTGTGTGTGTGTGTCAGTGTGTGTGTGTGTGTGTGTCAGTGTGTGTGTGTGTGTGTGTGTGTGTCAGTGTATGTGTGTGTGTCTGTGTGTGTGTGTCAGTGTGTGTGTGTGTACCATTCATTGTGTGTGTGCGCGCGCGCGTCAGTCTGTGTGGGTGTGGGGGTGTGCGCGCGTGCGTCAGTCAGTGTGTGTGTGTGTGTCAGTCAGTGTGTGTGTGTGTCAGTGTGTTTGTGTGTCAGTGTGTGTGTTTGTTTGTGTCAGTGTGTGTGTGTGTGTCAGTGTGTGTGTGTGTGCAGCAGTCAGTGTGTGTGTGTGCAGCAGTCAGTGGGTGTGTGTGCAGCAGTCAGTGTGTGTGTGTGTGTGTGTGCGCACGTCAGTCTGTGTATGTGTGCGTGTGGCTGTGAGGGGTTGTGTGCATGCGGCTGTGAGGGGTTGTGTGCGTGCGTCAGTATGTATGTGTGTGTGTCAGTCAGTGCGTCAATCAGTCAGTGTGTGTGTGTGTGTGCGTGCGTCAGTCAGTCAGTGTGTGCGTGCGTCAGTGTGTGTGCGTGCGTCAGTCAGGGTGTGTGCGTGCGTCAGTCAGGTTGTGTGCGTGCGTCAGTCAGGGTGTGTGTGCGTGCGGCTGTCAGTGTGTGTATGTGCGGCTGTCAGGATTTGTGTGCATGCGCCAGTCAGGGTTTGTGTGCGTGCGCCAGTCAGGGTGTGTGTGCGTGCGGCTGTCAGGGTGTGTGCGTGCGTCAGTTAGGGTGTGTGCGTGCGTCAGTCAGGGTGTGTGCGTGCGTCAGTCAGGGTGTGTGAGTGCGTCAGTCAGAGTGTGTGCGTGCGTCAGTCAAAGGGCAGGCGTGGGGGGGGGTGAAGGGCAGGGGTAGGCTGGGTGAAGGGCAGGGGTAGGGGTGGGTGAAGGGTAGGGGTGGGTGAAGGTCAGGGTTAGGGGGGGTGAAGAGCAGGGGTAGTAGGGGGGGTGAAGGGCAGGGGTAGAGGGGGGTGAAGGGCAGGGGTAGGGGGGGTGAAGGGCAGGGGTAGGGGGGGTGAAGGGCAGGGGTAGGGGGGGAGAAGGGCAGGGGTAGGGGGGTGAAGGACAGGGGTAGGGGGTGGGGTGAAAGTGAGGCACAAATTGTTGGCAGGAGTAAAATGTCCACACACACACACACACACACACACACACACACACACACACACACACACACACACACACACACACACACACACACACACACACACACACACACACACACACACACACCGGGAGTGAGAGGTGGTGGAGAGTGGGACTGGCGCAGATCCGAGGCTGCTTGGCCCCCCAGCGGCTGGGGAGTTGGCGGGCGGGGGGGTAAGGGAGCGGGCGGGGGGGTAAGGGAGCGGGCGGGGGGGTAAGGGAGCGGGCGGGGGGGGGAAGGG